>NW_021680878.1:106568-131850 GCF_001412515.2 Diachasma alloeum | reverse complement strand
TCTAATTTTTTCCTGAGTGTTTGCGTGATAGATTCTGCCAAAACCACTGAGGCCCTTAATGGCATTGTCCACTATCCATGGTTCTTTGATCAATGCTATGACTGTCTGCATCCCAGCTAATAGCCTGACTAGAGTAGCCGAGGCTGCTTTGCTGTGATGCAAATTTATCTGTACAGTACAATGTGCACCCGGGTTGCAGCCATAATGACTACTTTCCTGGTACCTCTATGTACCCTTTTTCTGACTTTCACCACGGTCTTTCGCAAGCAGCTTGACAGTTGCTTTTTGAATCCCGCAGTAAAGTCTGAAGTTGCAGGCTTTCAGAACAGAGAGTGATCGGTCGTCTATCAGCGCAACGAAGTGGGCACTTTTCGCGTCCCTGCTCTCACTTCTTGTATTGTTATTAAAGGACTAGACTCTTTCTTCTGTTCACAGGTTAATGAGAGAGATGTGGCTGTGGCACAAGTGGATCTGGGCCTGGGACAAGGCGAGGAAATGAGCTTGGTTGTAGGGTCAGTTTACATGCCCTATGACTCGGCTGAACCACCTCCTTCGAAAAAAGTAAAGGACCTATGCAACCATGTGAAGGAAAGGGGACTTGACCTCCTGCTAGGTTATGATGCCAACTCGCACCATGTAGCATGGGGGAGCACCGGCATTAACGTCAGGGGGGAAAGCCTCCAGGAATTCATAATGGGGGCCGTTCTAAATATCCCTAATAGGGGGTCGGAACCTAACTTCATAGATCGGAGACGACAGGAGGTCATACATATCACTCTGGGGACGGATAGAGTGGCAGACATGATTGGAGACTGGAGGGTGTCAAAGGACCTCTCAGCGTCCGATCATCAAACCATAAGAATGTCCATCCACACAGTAAAAGAAACGGAATGGGTGAGAAACCCAAGACGAACAAACTGGGGACATTACCGAGAAAATCTATCTGACAATCGTAGGGATATCATCCTCAGATTTAACAACAAAAAGCAGCTAGACGAGACTTGGATTGCCCTCAACCAGGCCATCATGGACTCCTTCGAGACAAACTGCAGGCTACTCCCGAAAGGGCAGCCTACTGAGACTCCTTGGTGGTCAGAAAAACTCGGTGGGCTGAGGGGCAAGGCTAGAAAAGTTTTTAACAAAGCTAAGAACATGAGAGCGGGCCCCCGTAAGGAAGACGCATGGAAACCATAAGAGAGACTCTGAAACTCCTAATGAACACTCACTTTTCAGGCTTCATACAGGCCCAGGAGAGGGACAAAGAAACAATGCAAAATCAGAGGGATGTCTAGGAAACACATGATTGGGCATTGGCAAATAAAGTAGTGCAGCCCTGGGGGGTGAAGGGGGCCATCAAAACCTTTGAACCCTTCAAGGCACCGGGACCAGAAGACCAAAACCAAAAGACTTCCATCCTATAAGCCTCACATCCTTCATCCTGAAGACCCTGAAGAGGCTGGTGGATAGACACATCAAGGCCGGGCCCTTGGCTGACAGACCCCTCTCCCCCTGTCAATATGCATACATGGAGGGAAGATCAACAGATACCGCCTTACATCACCTGGTGGGACTGATTGAGGGACAACTGGCGGTCAAGGGTTTTGCCATAGGCGCCTTTCTGGATATTGAGGGGACTTTTGATAGCACTTCGAAACCGGCTACAGAGAAAGCCATGGAAGAACGACAGGTGTCCAAGGCTATCATTGCTTGGACACAAAACATGCTGAAAGGTAGAAGACTGTCGGCAGGACATGGGAGGGCATGTGTGAGGGACGTCCGACTAGGGGTTGTTCGCAGGGGGGAGTTCTCTCGCCCCTGCTATGGAACTTGGTTGTAGATGGACTTTAATCAACTAAGTGAGGCCGGCTTCCACATCACCGGTTTTGCCGATGATGTGGCAGTTGTTGTGAAAGGCGGATTTCTGAGGGTGCTAAGGGACCTGATGGCAACAGCCTTCAATATCATTGAGGACTGGTGCAGGGTAACTGGCCTATCGGTAAATCCAGCCAAAACAACAATCCTGGTTTTCACCAGAAATTATAAACTGGAAAAGATCCAACCTCTGAAGCTAAATGGCTCGGAGATTAACTACACCAGCAGAGTGAAATATCTGGGTGTCCTCCTGGATAATAAACTCAGCTGGAAAGAACATATCTGTACACAGAGAAATAAAGTGTTTGCCTCTATGTGGGCGTGCAGAAGAGCTGTGGGCAGGACAAGGGGACTAAATCCTAAAATGATGCTCTGGCTCTACCAAATGATTCTACTTCCGAGACTGTTGTACGCTGCGGTCGTCTGGTGGCCGAGGGTGAGTAAGACGGAAACAGGGAACCTGTTGAAAAGCCTACAGGGAACGTTCCTGAGGGCTGCAACAGGAGCCATGAAATCGACACCTACTGAGGCGCTAGAAATAGCACTCAGTATCCCACCCCTCGACCTTAGAGTTGTGAGTTATGCTACCACAACTGCATATAGACTAAGGTGTCAACAAGAATGGAAGATGACGGGCCAAGGCCATACAAGACTGAGCCTAATCAATGATCGACCCTTCATAGGTAAGACGGACAGAATTCCTAGGAAGTATCAGATCAGGAAAACATAGTATACCACCCAGACAGGAGTGGCTAGACTCGGAACTTCAACCAGGACCAAGAGAGGACTACTGGTTTACGGACGGCTCTGGCTTCAATGAAAGTTTTGGGGCAGGCATCAACCGTCTGAAAGATGACTTTGGAGAGAGTTTTCCACTGGGCCACCATTCAACCGTCTTTCAAGCAGAAATGCTGGGCATACTTAAGTGTGCAGAGTATCTGAACGCGAGAAACACAAAAAGGGTGAAAATATTCATCTGCAGTGACAGCCAGGCGGCGATTTACGCCCTGAAAAAACCCACTACAGAGTCACAGGTGGTGTGGGAATGCATGCAGGCATTGGACACACTAGGTAAAAACAACTGTAACCTGGGTACCAGGCCACCATGGGATTCTGGGTAATGAAGTGGCAGATAAGCTGGCCAAGGAGGGTACAGAAACGGTACCCTCACACGGCCTGCTTGGCATGTCCTTCACAGTGGGAAAAACTCTTATTAAAGGACATTTCCGGCGAGATCATGTCAGGTGTTGGGAGAAAGTCGCGACCTGCAGACAAGCGCAACTGCTTATGAGGGGGCAACTAAGAGATAGAACCAGAAAGCTTCTGGAGCTGCACAGAGGGTATCTGAGGGTAGCAATGGGGCTCCTCACGGGTCATACAGCTCTCAGAGCTCATCTGTTCAAGATGAAACTTGCAGAACAAGAAGACTGCAGACTGTGCGGAGGCGATAAGGAGGGCGTCATCCACATTTTATGTGAATGCCCCCTATTAGCACTCCGTCGCTATAAAATCTGGGGCCAGGCTTTCCTGGAATCAGAGGACTTACAACAAGCGGCTGTCACCAGCCTTATTAGCCTAGTGAGAAACACAGGGCTGGGGCTGTGTGACTGACCGAAACTAAGGCGGATGTTACAAAAGATCGTATGATTTAGGTGACTCTGAGCGCTTTAAGTGACCAGTCGCGCATATTCTAATTCTAATTCTAATTCTACAGAGATTAAGGGATGAAACGGAGGTTGATGGATGGGGAATTCAATTCTCCATCGAGCAGCATTGGTTTCATTCCTTAATATTAATTAGGAGGGGAGAGACGATTTTTTGATTAGCGGGCGAGTTATCCATCAAGTTTTTCATAGCGCCGCGACTTTCGTCGCAGTTTTTATTTTTTGATTACAGAGATTAAGGGATGAAACGGGGGTTGATGCATGGGGAATATAATTCTCCATCGAATAGCGTTGGTTTCATTCCTTAATATTAATTAGGAGGGGAGAGACGATTTTTTGATTAGCGGGCGAGTTATCCATCAAGTTTTTCATAGCGCCGCGACTTTCGTCGCAGTTTTTATTTTTTGATTACAGAGATTAAGGGATGAAACGGGGGTTGATGCATGGGGAATATAATTCTCCATCGAATAGCGTTGGTTTCATTCCTTAATATTAATTAGGAGGGGAGAGACGATTTTTTGATTAGCGGGCGAGTTATCCATCAGGTTTTTCATAGCGCCGCGACTTTCGTCGCAGTTTTTATTTTTTTATTACAGAGATTAAGAGATGAAACGGGGGTTGATGGATGGGGAATTTAATTCTCCATCGAAAAGTCCTTGTCTCATCCCTTAATATTAATTAGCAGGCGAATGAATCAACGGAAAAACATAAAGTAATCGTTGAGGACAAGGAGGACATAAACCCCCCTTCGAACCTACCCCTGTGACAGCGGGACTGCTATAGGGCTTC
Organism: Diachasma alloeum; assembly: GCF_001412515.2. Classification (NCBI taxonomy): domain Eukaryota; kingdom Metazoa; phylum Arthropoda; class Insecta; order Hymenoptera; family Braconidae; genus Diachasma; species Diachasma alloeum. Next base: position 127,525 of record NW_021680878.1, on the reverse strand, counting down.
TAGCAGAAGTTTTCCCTGCCCAGGGTACCCACACTCTACGTAATTCCCACTCATATGCTTGTCCCCTACTCCAAAAATCCATGGATATTCTTGTTCTGGCCCTACTGCCGAGTTACCGGCACAGGCAGCTCGCCCAGCCGTCAGAATCGACCGTGGCGCCCCACCTCTGTTGGGGTCTCACTTATTCTGGCTGCGACTGCTGTCGACTTGACCGACCCCGTTGGATGTCGACGCTGCCGCCATCTCCCGGCATTCCCCATACGGGACTTATATTATCATTATATACACTCACATTAATTTTAATCAATTGATAGAAAACAATGTTATAAACAGTGCAAATATAAACTAATAATTCGTCTATCCACTTTTATTGTGTTTTCAGATATCATTTCCCCTTTTTTAGCCCCAAAAATGACAATCCTAATAGCCACGCAACAGCCACGCAAATACCGTGGCTCCTGGATCGCCAGGGTGGAGATGCTCGACGTACAAGACTTATTAGATATCATATATCCATACTTATAGATATGATATTATTTTATGGCTCAAGATTGTTGTTATTTCATCATTTTCTTTTGTTTTTGACGATGGAAACCGTAAAGGATATTTTGATTCTGCGATTAGATTAATCCATTATCCAAAAAATGACTGACGTTTATGACTACTTAGGTTTTAAGAAACATTGCGATAAACTCATTAGATTAATTGATTTCATGTGATAAAAAAAGTTATCCTCCTCAGGACATGGAGTAGCTGTTAGAATGTAGCTTGGTTTTTCTAGTGGGCCTACCATGAGTCACATAGGGTACAAATGTTCAGGGAACACTTCGTGGGCTGTTGTTATTCTATTCCGATTTTTATTACAAAACGTATTAGTTTCTTGGTGAAGGGATTGGATAATCTCATGTTCATGTATTTTATTACTGTCAATTTTAAGAAACCATGTAACTATATAAGATGGGATGGTGATATGTGAATGGCAAAGCCTTGGAATATTTTGCATCTTGTGCATTATGAATATTTGTTTTTTTAAGATATTTTCATGATATTTTTTTTTCTATTTGATTCTATTATCCTTTTCACTGATTTCGATGGAACTTTTGGTGCATTCTTGAAATACACGTTGAACGTAAATTAAAAGCAGTATAGAAACGTTAAACTAAATTTTTTTTTCCACACAATTATTTTCTTTTTTTACGCAGATTAATGCTTGTACCTGTTATTCATATTTCTGCCTTCTCGCATTTTTAGAATATTTTTGAGTTGAGTACTTGCCACAGCAATTTAGTGAAGTATCATTTATTCAGTCAGTCATTATTTATATGTGTTTTTATTGAAACACCCGTTTGTATTTCTTTCAGATACCCTGGTTGACATTCACCAAATATATCAAGAGCTGGAAAAACTCCAGGATTCTGTCAATGAGAAATGACATATTGCAGAAGATTAATTGTAAATTTCCCCATCTTCAAGCTCACCGCAATGTTTCAATGAAATACATTTGAATAATGTGGGTTCAGAGCGCTTTTCCAATTGTATATAAATTTTTTTGAAATAAATTTACGATATTTAAAGGTACTGTTGATATAAACAATGCGTCAATGTATTAATGCATAAATTTTTTTGACTAGGTAAATTTAAGATTTTATATTCCTATTTTTTTTACTGTCCCATCGAGGTATAACAGATAATCATTTACTTCCAGCAATGGGATGGATTGTGTTTTTTTAAAAATTATTATTTAAAGTGCTGGAATGGATTGTGTGTTTATGAAGGAAATAATTGATTCTGAAAAGAGTAGCATAGGGTCTTCTTTGTGGCTTATTAAAATCACCAAAAAACAGTATTGACATTTCTTCTCAGAATTACTCATAATAAAAATAGAGCAACATTTCATGTGATGTGGGGAATTGAGTTGTAACACTTGTAATCGTAAGCAGTTCACAAACTTCTTGAGCGGACTGTACGACAAGGACAGAAATCCTCACGAATTTCTTTCTCTCTCGCATAGAGCCGAGAGCCCAGTGCACCTTTCAGTATAATTATATTTCAGTGTGTGAGACCTAACTCATCTCCATAATTGGTGACTACGTCCACGCACTCACTAACCTCATTTCGACAAGTGCCTCCACACCGACGCCGATTTACCTGATGACTCTCCAGCATTCGCTCACACGTAGCAACACTAACCAGAGGCAACGAAACTTCGAGCAATAAGACCAGGTACCCCCAGAACCACCAATATCACCAACACAACCTGCAATGGGGCAAAATCAAAACGTAGTATACCCGGGGATCGACAACCTCCTCGTCGAGTTCGCGCCCACCGGTGCCGTAGTCAATCCCAACATCAACCAACTGCCACTTGGGATGAACCTGGTCAACCAACAAGCCACTGAAAAGCTGCAGGTTATGGCCCTGTCAAACTCCAAGCTAACCCCATTCATCAATGAAGATCCTGTCGCGTGGTTCACTCAAATCGAGGCAAAATTCCGAAATCGACAAATCACGAGCGATAGCAGTAAATTCGCCGCCGTCCTCGAGGCCCTCCAGAGTCAGCACCTTCAAGAGATCTCTGACATCATCAAAGAACCTCCAGCCAGAGATAAGTACCCATACCTGAAAGAACAAATTACCAAACGATTTTCCGAGTCAGTTGACCGACGCTTACACAGACTGTTGACAGAGCTTGAGCTTGGCAACCAGAAGCCCAGCCAGCTCCTGAGGAGAATGAAAGATCTGGCTGATGGAAAGGTCACAGACGAGCTCCTTCGCAGCAGATGGCTAGCCCTGCTGCCCGACGTCGTCAGCAAAATCCTGAAGGCCGTCCAGACCAACGCTCGATCAACTGGCCGAAGCTGCTGACACAGTGATGGAGAACAGTTCTGGTAACCACGTCATGGCAACGTACCACCACCAGCCTGCCCTCAAGACACAGAGCCTCCACAATTTCGGTAAGGGCCCACCAGCAGCTACAAACCTCCTCAACCACAACAAGTCTAGCAGTCTCATCGACCAGAGATTCAGTGCTGTCGAGAAAGCAGTTGAGACCCTGTGCCACGCCCTTCAGCAACTGTCATCCAAGGTAGGACAGATCAACGCGAGGAGTTCTCGATCCCACTCTCGCAATAGCTCTTCACGCCTGCAGCCCGATATCAGAGTGGTCTCTGTTACTACCACGAATGCTTCAGAGATAGGGCACGTCAATGCCAACCTCCATGCTCTCGCTTTAACACATCCAACCACGGCTCGTTAAACTAGAGACGCTGCCGTCTGTCCAGGTGGCCTGCGGCAGCTCAGACTCGAACAACAATGCCGCCATCAAAGAGTTTCGCCTTTTCGTCTCTGACAAATCCAAAGGCCAAAAATTCCTAGTCGACTCAGGATCTGTGGTATCCATAGTCCCTCGTTCCTGGAGTAGACCCACCAACCAACCCGCAGACCTCAAGCTGTTTGCTGCTAACAACACAGTCATCGACACCTACGGCCAACAGCTCCTGACTCTTCACATCGGACTCCGTCGCGACTACCATTGGAATTTCATCGTCGCCAATGTGAAAACTCCCATCATCGGCGCAGATTGACTCACGCACTACGGTCTGCTCATCGATCTTCGGGGGAAACGCCTCATTGACCTCTAGACAAATCTGTCAACACCCGGAGAGATCTACGAGACCAGCATTTTCAGTGTTTCCACCGTCACCAGTGCCAGCTCAGCTCTCTCTTCCAACATTCATCGACTGCTCGTGAAATACGTGGAGGTCACAAAGCCTCCAGCCCCTCTGAGAACCCAGCTAGACAGCCCAGTGGCTCACCACATCGTCACCAGCGGCCCACCAGTTGCCAAGTAACCCAGACGACTTGCTGAGGACAAGCTGTAAGCAACACGGAATGACATTCAGTCCCTCCTCCACTGCGGGGTTATCAGATCCTCCAGCAGTCAATGGGCAAGTTCCATCCACATGGTGCCTAAGAAGCAAGGAGGCTGGCGCTCAACAGGAGACTATCGTAGTCTCAACCAATGCATAGTGCCTGATCGCTACCCGCTGCCCATGATCGAGGACATGCTGCAACGCTGCCACGGTCGTGAGGTCTTCACAACCCTTGACCTTGTGCGCACATACTATCAGATCCTAGTAGCACGAGACTACACCGCCAAGACGGCCGTCACAACACCCTTCGGGCTCTTCGAGTTCCTCAGGAGGAGAGAATCCGTGACGATCAGTGAGACTACATCTCACAGTTCACCACCGAGATCGTACACGTGAGGGGAGAAGACAATGTCGTCGCTGACGCTCTCTCACGTGTTAGTACCATCGATATTCCTAAGGTCTTGAGCTCAGAAGCCATCCACCGCGCCGAGGAATCCGACGAGGAGCTTCAGAGCTTGCTGAACACCGACGATTCCTCCTACAAGTTCCAACGACTGGTGATTAAGAACCACCCAATCCTCTGCGACAGGTTCACGGGCTGGATACGACCCTACATCCCCGAAAGCCTCCGCAGACGAGCTTTCGACGTCGTGCACTCTCTCGCATATTCCAGCATCCGAGTAACAATCCGTCAACTCAAGGAGAAATTCTTCTGGCCTGGCATCAAGCGTGATGCAGCACGCTGGTGCCGAGAGTGTATTCCCTGCCAGCAATGCAAGATCCAGTGACATAGCCGTATCGAACCTACTCACATCAGTGTCACGGACAACCGGTTTGAGGATGCCCATCTAGACATTATCGAGCTACCTCCAGTAAAAGGCCTCCGATACTGTCTCACCATGATAGACAGGTTCACCAGATGGCCTGTTCCCGTGCCGCTAGCCAACATCGAAGCCAAGACCATCGCCACCGCCTTCTGGACCCATTGGATCGCCCAGTTCGGAACCCCGCTGCACATCGCAATGGATCAAGGCTCACAGTTCGAGTCCAGGCTCTTCACCGCCCTCGCTAGAATGGTGGGAGCCAAGAAGATCCACACCACCCTGTATCACCCCCAATCCAACGGGATGATGGAGTGCTGACACCGCACAGTGAAAGCCGCGCTCATGTACAATGCCCCAACACCATGGCCGGACCTTCTACCCTCAGTCATGCTCGGACTCCGAACAGCCTTCAAGGAGGACCTGAGAGCCTCCCCAGCACAGCTCCTGATGGGACAGAGCTACGAGTCCCTGGTGAATTTTTCGTCTCTGAGAGCTTACCCGCAGGTCCGAATTTCTGCCTCGAGAAATTCCGCGACCACACGAGGCGAGTGAGACCCACCACCACTGCTCATCACACCAAGGCAAAGTTTTTCGTACTGAAGGATCTGTACGAGTGCAGCCACGTCTTCGCAAGCGTCGATGCAGTAAAAAAAACCCTCGACCCACCGTACACCGGACCTCACGATATCGTCAGACAAGTCGACGACAGAGTATTTATCTACAAAATAAACGGACTCGACAAAGCCATCTCCGTTGATTGACTCAAGCCAGCATTCATCGCCAAGACAGACTCATCAGGACCATCACCTGAACAACAACATCAACCTACTCCACAACCCAGCCCATCAACCACTGTACCTGAAGAACATCGTTCTCTGAACATGGATCCACCTCTAAGGACATACGCCAGAGTAACCCAAACACCAAAGGCAGTAAGGGTAAGGAAGGGAACGAACCTTTCTTTACCCAGTCAGGTCACTGGGAGGGGAGTGGTTGTGGCGGCTGAGGCTCAACTAGATCCCAGCGTTACCGACGGAACTCGCCCTCAGCGCCAACGACGGAAACAATTGCTAGTTCCGAGATCGGACTAGCCTTCACTGAGATTCGCTCTCTAACCGCCATTATCATTCTTACCACGCTTTTATCAGTCCACCACAGTTGTGGCGTCTCATCTCTTTTGTATTAAATAATTAATAATAAGTGTTTGGACTGAATAAATATAAGTTGTTTATTGTGAACACATCTTCATTTATTTATGTGAGACCTAACTCCTCTCCATGATACCTCAATGTTTCAAGAAAATGCGCGCGAACTTAAAAACGGACTTCTAGCCCCAAATAAGAAACAAACACCGTGCAAGCATAAAGTACATCGGAGGATGTTTCCTACACATGTATTTGTTCATAATGAGTTAAATCAGAAGTTATATGTCAGTGATAAGTGCTAAGAACTGACAAACTAATTGGAGTGATTGAGAATTAGATTAACTTGAATGCCAAGGGTGGAATCAACAAAATTAATCTCCTGTTTCTCCAAGCCATTTTTTGTTTTTCGAGGTTATGTTTAATGAAACCAAGACTTAGGCATATCCCAAAATCAACGAATATTAAATTTTATCCGTAAAATGAAAACGTCCAAATATTTTTTATTTACAGATTTTCAAAGGTCCAATTTCTTCATCGAATTGGCTAGGAAAATTCGTTCGAAAATAAAGCATTGATAATCAGCGTCTTTCGAACGAGATTCTGCAAATAATTGCTTTTTTTCGACATTCTTAGGAATGAATAATGGAAATGGCTCAAACTTTTAGAAGAATATTTTTAGGCATCCAATTAAATTTTGGTGAAATTCTGGAAGGGGAAAAATCCGTTACAATTCAGGAACCATTATTTTTAGAGTGTAAAATATACTACTATTGAATTAGTTGAATAATCAGGCAGTGTGACAGAAGCCATTTGACAGTTTAGATATGACGGCTACTCTCCACGTATATTTCCCCTATTTTCATTTCTACGAAATTTCATTAGTAGTAGGCTTCCCAATAGATTCCAATATATGTTTTCAAAAACTGAAGGCATAAGGATTCCCATTTTTTTTTAATATTAAGGCCAATCGCACTCATTTTCCCCTATTTCTATAAAATAAATTTGCAATTTCATGTAACAATATTCATGTTATATGGCTTCCTCAATAATCCTGCGGTGAAAATGGACGTTGAAATATAGATGCGTTATTCTTTTTCTGAAAAATTTTGGGTGAATTATTTCATCTCAAGAACTATCAAATACTTAAACCTAAAATTTGATACAGGAATGTTCCTTGACAATTCTAATTAGAAACCAAAGTTTCTAAATGTTTCCCTGAGTTTTGTCCACGTCATAGTGCGCAAAAGTGAACTCCGAGCGAAAAATACAAAAACGACGATATCTCGAAAAATTTCAATGGGATGGTACCCATATTTTGTTGGATCTAGATAAATGGCATGAAAACGCACATTTTGAAGGAAAAAAAATTAAATGGGACAAATAGTTTTTGAGATATTGACCAAAATATTTCGTTCATCCAGCATCCCAAATTTTTTTACCATGAAACCTAAAATCACACTAAATTTCAAGTTTCTACCTCGATTATTTTTCAAGTTTTCGTGCGAACAAACAATTTCAAAAAAAAAATGAGAAAACGAGAATAAAACTACATTGCTCAGGGTGTAATGGTCTTTTTTCAATCCAATTTAATGGGTATCATCGTGACGAGTATTTTGAAAGAAGAATCCAATCGGTCCAGGTGATATCGGCAAAATTAAACTATTTTTGAAGATCGCTATATCTTAGGAATCGCTCAACCGATCGAGCTAAAATTGAGCGTAAATTTGAATCTCAGTAGTTCCAATTAGCAGCCAGAATTTCAGCATGTCTGCCTCAATAATTTTCGAGTTATGGGGACAGTTCTGGACATACGTACACACATGTGCACACACATACTTACTCATACACAGACATTGTTTGAAAACATCATTTCTTCACGTTTCATGACATTTCTTGGCGTTTCCACCCAAAATTCAGAAATCGAAAAAAATCATGATTACAAAGCTTCCATGCGGAAGCAAAAAAAGTCGTAGTCTTCGAAAATCGCAATTTTCCGATCATACTCAGAACAGTCGACTTTCTATTTTTTTTAGAAGATTGTAAAAATGTTCCCTAATAATTATGAGTAAGTAGTAATTATAGTGTTGGAAATTTTTTTTAAATATCATGGACAGTTCAGTAGTAATTTTCAGGCGAGAGAGATTTACTTCAGTTTGAGAGGAAAAAGTGGTGAAATTTCAAATTTCCCTGTAAATTTAATGAAAGTCAACACTTTTAACCAGCATGTGAAGCGGAGAACTTTTCAAGTTACTCGAATTCTCATTTAAACGATGAACATTCTCTACCAAATCACTGTATTTTTGGTTGATAAACTAATTATAATTGCCCAATCATTTAAGCCACAGGAAAATAGACNTAATTTTTAGTCATGGAATGCGGGGATACAATTACTACTCTTATGGTTCCTGATTGAACAGCTCTACAGGCAGTGAAGATTTTCTCGAGAGGAAGAGGTGGTAGAAGAATGTACTACTGTCGGTGTCAAAAGTAGAGACCACTCGGAATAAACGTCTATAACTCGACGAAAAAAAATCGTAAAAATATGAGACCAATTGCACTGTGTAATATGAGTATTTCACTCGCCCAATACGAAGTTTCAAGTTTTTTATTTGATTAGTTTATTCACAATCACTGTGAGAAGCTGAAAAACCCCCCGATTTTCAGGGTCCGTAAAAGTCAGCAAACTTTGAACCGCTACCATACGTAAGAAATTTTTTTTTTTAAATCGTCAATTTATCCAGAGATTTGTTGAACCCTTGGGAAGCCAACGAGAGAAGAAAAAACTCAATATTGTAATAATCATTTATTTAATTAATGGNGTGAGAAGCCGAAAAACCCCCCGATTTTCAGGGTCCGTAAAAGTCAGCAAACTTTGAACCGCTACCATACGTAAGAAATTTTTTTTTTTTTAATCGTCAATTTATCCAGAGATTTGTTGAACCCTTGGGAAGCCAACGAGAGAAGAAAAAACTCAATATTGTAATAATCATTTATTTAATTAATGGAAATGGCGACTGCGGCTATCTCGTTGTAGAATTGCCGAACCGACCTGAAAAAAACGATGCATTCTGAAGTCAATGTAAAACACATTCGGTCAATATTTTTCTAATAAACAATCTCCGTTGATTTAAAAAAAAATCGAGAAAATTCGTCAAAAAACGTGCTGTTAAAACGATTATACCTCGTTATGGGGTTTATGGGCCCGCTCACCGTCGGTCTCTCAAAATTGAAAACACATGTGCGCCTGTCTACCTCTATCAGGGACGTCGATACCAGTTANGGGTTTATGGGCCCGCTCACCGTCGGTCCCTCAAAATTGAAAACACATGTGCGCCTGTCTACCTCTATCAGGGACGTCGATACCAGTTACCGTCGTTTGGGCCCTCAGGGGACAAGCAATGTACAATGTATTTGCGCCCCAAAGGGCCCAAACGACTGTAACTGGTATCGACGTCCCTGAAAGAGGTAGGCAGGCGCACATGTGTTTTCATTTTTGAGGGACCGACGATGAGCGGATCCATAAACCCCATAATGAGTTATGATCGTTTTAACAGCATTTTTTTTTACGAAATTTCTCGATTTTTTTTTAATCAACGGAGATTGTTTATTAGAAAAATATTGACCGAATGTGTTTTACATTGAATTCAGAATGCATCGTTTTTTTTTAGGTCGATTCGGTACTTCTAGAACGAGATAGCCGCAGTCGACATTTCTATTAATTGAATAAATAATTATTACAATATTGAGTTTTTTCTTCTCTCCTTGGCTTTCCAAGGGTTCAACAAATCTCTGGAAAAATTGACGATTAAAAAAAAAAAAATTCGTACGTATGGTAGCGGTTCAAAGGTTGCCGACTTTTACGGACCCTGAAAATCGGGGGGTTTTTCGGCTTCTCACAGCGATTATAAATAAACTAATCAAATTAAAAACTTGAAACTTCGTATTGGGTGAGCAAAATACTTATGTTACACAGTGGAATTGGTTCCATATTTTTACGATTTTTTTTCGTCGAGTTATAGACGTTTATTTCGAGTGGTCTCTACTTTTGACACCGACAGTAGAACCAATAGTGAGAATTATGAGATTCTAACTTTTTTTACCTTAAGTATAGAAGAATCTGAATGCAACATAGTGAAAATGATAATCGATTGTTTCACTTTGAACAAATAGTAACAATATTTAAATTTAAAATTTCTGATATGATTAAACAAAAAAAGCTTTGACTCAATATTCGATAACTGCAAATAATAAAAATGATGATAATTATGTAATATTATCTGAATCATTAATGTGAATTTCAGACTCTCAAAAAAGGATAGAGCAGAGGTCCAACATCATTTAAAATTTTAATTTTTAATTTGGTGCTGAAAACATTTGGTGATGATATTCTAAGCATGGAATTATATTGATGATATGAACAACGGATTAATTGAATTAACGAGTGAACTAATTATAAAAATTTATAAGAGTATTCACCAGGAATGCACTCTGTGGCTTACGTTCGAGCAGAAAGTGGATTATAATTATGATCGAACTTTTATTCAGTTTACTCATAGCAATTAGCACGTGAGCAAGTCATTTATTGCAATACGAAAAATTAAAAAAATTTAAAGCTAATAAATTGGGACAAATTATTTCCATCATTTGCGTTATTTTTTGCAATTAGAATGATTATGAACAATGAATTGAAAAAAGGAATATTGAATCTGATAGGAAAAAGGGCATAACGAAAGGGGCATCAACACCCCGGCCGCTTGCGGCCAGGGTGGCACTAGTGAGGATATAAACCATAACGAATAGAAGAAGAAGAAGAAGAAGAAGAAGAAGAAGATTCGGACCAGCATCTGTGGCTTGTTATGTTTTTGGTAGCTGCACATTTTTGACATTTATTTTTATAGTTTAATGACTATTTCTAATTGGGAGTTGTTATTATGATGTTTGTGATGCTTTCCATGTTTATTTATCATTGACTTCTTTTTTAAGAACAGCAGTTTTTTCACTCGGTAGTGATGTTCACTCTCCAATGTTGTTCTAGGTTATGGAGGGTACTGATCGATTTTTATCGCCTGTTAGTTTTTGTTTTTATGGTATGAATATTTTGTCAAGATTCCATGGAAAACTGATGGCTTATTGAGGTATTTAATAAGTTTCTCTGCAATTTATACAATTATTTTTGCCGTTTTAGTTGCAATATTATTATAACAGAACTGTTTTGTAACTTTATGATTTGTTTATGCAAAATAAATTATTGCCCTGATGAAGGACACCTTGTGGGTCTGAAACGTCGGCAGAAATGGAAGGTTTTTGGTTTGGATCTTCTAATTTACATTACTTTAACTTCATATTAATATCGTTTGAATGACCGTATATGGCTGACTGACTTCAACATATCATCTAACTAGAGATATTTTTGATTACGCTGAGTAGTTTTATACCAAGCATGAGTCAGTAGAATCAATCCTGAATTTTATCGAATTTTTCCGTGCATCTGATAACATAAATTTTTAATAAAAAAAGGAAAAGTTTTCGATTTTTTTCATTTCTTTAATTTTAACAAAATTCTATGATTTTTTAAAGATTTTTTTCATGCTATGGTATTTTTCCATATTTCCAATACGTAATGAGTTATTAATTATTTTAGATTTAACAAAAAGAAGTCACGCGACCCCACTCCGCGCATTTACCCTCCCCACTCTCCACGTTCCTCGCGTAGCGGAACTTCCCCATAAATTTCAATTGGTTATTTGTCAATACATACTATAAAAATGTAAAAATTGTAAAAAAATTTTTTGTTAACAATCAAATGATGCACAAATTCAATGAAAACTTTTATGCCTAACTTCTATACTTATTGCGCAACTCAAGATTGGAAGAATAAACATGAAAAAAATACATCAATGGCATTAGAGATGACGAGAATTATTTATTACAAGGAAATAGAGCTGATATAGGCATAAAGAGATTTTTACGGCAATGGATTAGTGTCGCACCAATGCTAATAGTTGCAAATGATCGGTTCGTCGTTTTATTCTGTAGATTTAATATTTTATAATATGTATTGACGAAGAACCAATGGAAACTTTTCGGGAAATTCCGCTGCGCGGAGAACGTGGGGGGTGGGGAGGTCAAGCCCGCGGAGTGGGGGCCGCGTGACGAGTACTTTTTCTTAAATCAAAATAATTCATAACTACCAAGATATGAAAAAATAATTTTTTTAATGAAAGAATTTTTTGAAATAAAAAAAATGACAAAAATCGAAAATTTGTCCTTTTTTAAATAAAAATTTATGCTAACAAATGCAAGGAAAAATTTGATAGAATTTAGGATTGATCTTACTGACTCATGTTTAGTATTGTGACGAGGCATATTCATTTATTTTTTATTATTTTTCTACATATTTTTTCCCATTACACACTGCCCCCTAAAATGCAAATCCCGCCACCGTTGGATTCCCCTTCCCCAGACTTTTCCCCTCATCGCCCCTCTATCCCTGCCCCTGGACATCACAAAGACATCAGCCGAAGGAAGACATCGGTTCCGGCCCCACCCGATCCATTGGAGAAGCTATCGCCTCCGGGAAATTCCCCACACTGGACCCCCGAATATTCAACACCTGCAATAATCCCTTGCGAGACATCCCTGGATTGTGGTCATCGTCGCCACTCACCCGTGCTGATTGGCCCCGATTGCTCCCGAATTAAAACCCGAAGGACTTCGACACCTGACGAACCCCCACGAATCGCGAAGGAAAAGAAAAGACCGTCACTCGTGCATTAGCTGCCCCGTGAGTCGCCACGTGCCCCGAAAGTAAATAGTGAATACAGTAAAATTCGCCCGGAAGTTATTTGGCGGATGAAAATTTTTGACTTTTGATACATCGAGCTCATCCCAGCTCTAGTATTGGTGCCCAGGAAACCCCGAGGTGGAAAGGAGGCTCTCCAGGAAAACGCCCTGGTATTTTGAAGGAGTGCAAGGCGCCGGTGGAATTCCACGTGTTCGGCAGAGTGAAGTCTCTTCGTGAGTACGAGTTACCCCCCTCATTTTCCCTCTTGTCCCCACAATATTACCCTTCATACCCCCCAACGGTGAGTCTACACTCTTTTGTTTCTTCCCCATTCAGTCATTATTTTTATATTTAGTTGCATTCCCTCGACACGACTAGCTTCTTCCCTTTTTCTGCATTGGAGTCACTCGCTCTTTACGTGTACAAAAGTTGCCTGGCCTCCCCCACTCCCTAGATCTCAGTAAAGGCCTTATTTACGTCTTTTGGCGATCATAATTGTATTTAGAAAAGAATATAGATTATTATTCTCAAATTACCCATTTGTCCCTTTTCTTGACTCGCCCTACTCCTTTTTTCAGGAATTAGTATTATAGAATCTAGAAAACGGTCACAGTATAAAGCTTATCAGCGTAACCAAAAATTTTCTCATTAGATGATATGTTGAAAAAATTGCATTTTTTTTAGTTTACCAACCAATGAATAGTTAAATATACAAATTGAATGAAAAAGTTAAAAGAAAGAAAATAAAGAGCAGAGAACGAAAAAAAATCAGCAATTTTGTTCATTCCAATCAGATAACTGTAGCAAAAGTTATGTTAGGGTAAATTTTAGTTGAACAATGAAAAAAAAGAGAAAAATGAAGACGGCTGAAAAATTTAAAAAAGATTTGTTAAAAAATCCTCTCGTGGAGACATTCTGTGCAGGGTCAAGATGCATCCTGATGTTTTTCGGATTTTTCAATCAAGATTTTCACACATTATTTGCATTTTGTAAGTAAAATGGACCTTTCGGTGTTGGCGGAGAATCAGCTTTTCCATTATTCAACTTTGAGTGCGCTTGGCGGCTTAACGGTTGAAATTGGGAATATGCCGCCACTGACTTTTTTGTAGAAAATTTAATGCTTTACAAATCATGTTCTATAGATTTTTATCCTATCTATTATGGTTTCGCCAACGTAAAGCGAAAAACGTCGCACGGACACTCAATTTTGCAGTTTAGAATTTTTGATAATTTTCCGTTCTACTAGAATCTCAAAAACTCAGTATGTGTTTCATATTTTCCCTATAATATGCTATGGTTTTTATCCTTCTATCATCCTTGATTTCAAATTCGTAATTTGACTGGCCTATTCTGAGTATTAAAATTTCTGGCACATTTGTTCTCCAATGAAATAGTATATTGTGCATCAGGGGTGGAAAGTTAACTTTCCGCCCGAGGTGCACATGCGATTTTTTAACACGCCTGCAAAGGAAAGTTCGTACTTTGCTCCCTGGTAGGAGAGGATAAAGTAAGTACTTTCCTCCACAGGAAGTTACTTTCCGCCCTAGGGAATTACTTTTCTCCCTTGGCTGGCAAAGTTATAAAAATTCACCTCCCGATTTTTTTACTAAATAGTCACATTTACTTGAAAAGAATTTAAATTGTGTATAATTTGTCGCGTCGACACTAGCGTCACATGATTATCTTTGTGACGTTTTGACTTAGATCACCCACCGCATTAATCCTGGGTGATCTAACATGTGACTAGTCCCTGGGACTAGTCACAAATAGAAATAAGTGCTTCCTTCCTAGGGCCGTCGTACCCTATGTTGACCGGCTAGTTTCGGCGGTGAGCTCACGGGGAGTTCGCTCACTCGGAGGGATGTTCGAACAAGGATAGAGGAAGGGATATTACTTGGTGATATTATCAATAACACTCGCGTATTTATCGGTAAAAGTATGGTATATTGACTGATGGTTTAAAATACACGACTGTTTTAATTATGGGTTGGTATACGCGTTATTACTGCTCGACTAGGGACTTCGACTCGATTTGTTGGCTGAAGGCCTGAGCTAGAGGTCCGCTCGACTCTGCTCCTGATCGTACTCTGCTCTCTGGTGATTCTAGAGAGCTCCTCCAAACTCGTCAAAGTCTCCGTTTGCTGAGCTAAGCAGTCTCACGGTTTTTCTCCACTAAAACTGTTTTGTGTCATCACTGACACAGACTAATACAGTCAAACAGTTCGGTTCACTTCAACTGGACTTGCGAAAACCGTGTGGCTGCTGACCATGGTGTCCAAAAGACACCATGGTATAGCTGACTAATGTCTGGATGGCAGGATGGAGAAATCATATTTCTCTTTCCTCTCATCCAGTGGTAATATGATCCTTTCATATTATTAATTACTAAATCGACGTATTGGTCGATCCCAATACGTCACATCTTATTTTATATATTTATTTTTATATTTTTATTCCTGTTTTTTTTCTGTTTTTTCCATCAACGCTACGCGTTCGTAAATCGCTGCCTACCGCCGGAATGACGAAAAAAAATATTGATGTGTTCTATATATTTGAAAGTAGTCGTACAAAGTTTTATGGATTTTTCATTCGCGAAGTTTTTGTGTGAAAATAAAAAAATTAAAAACGGCGGGGATTCCCTCATTATGCGACCACTTAAGGTTTAAGAACATGTCAGGTTTTTTACCATTTCAGTTCCATTCCATGAATGTGAAAGTCATTTCTACATTTTAACAAGTTTTTAAATAAAGCTATTGGTTTTATCGCGGGATTAACTTGGAAAAATCTGCAAATTTTTCACATCAAAATATTGAGAGGTTGACGTAAGGAAAAATTGTCAAATGAGAATACGAAAGGGGCGCCATCCGGTAGTGACGCCACGGAGTATGGGTTTTGGGGTAAAGAAGAGTTTTCAAGTTAGAATTGTATAGATAAATTCAAAATAATATTTAGTTTAAAATAACCAATTAGGGAGATTTTTCAAGCACATTGAATTATACGATATCATAGGGGCAAAATGGATATTTTCTGACCTCATTCGATTTCTTCGGGGTCAAATGGGTATTTACTGACCACATACGATGTCGTTGGGGCAAAATGGGTTATCTATGAATTTTTACGATTTCATTGCGGCAAAATGGGTATTCTTTGAACTTTTACGATTTCATTGGGACAAAATGGGTTCTTCGTGAACTCATATGATTACATTGGAACAAAATAGGTATTTGCTGACCTCATTCGATTTCTTCGGGGTCAAATGGGTATTTACTGACCACATACGATGTCGTTGGGGCAAAATGGGTTATCTATGAATTTTTACGATTTCATTGCGGCAAAATGGGTATTCTTTGAACTTTTACGATTTCATTGGGACAAAATGGGTTCTTCGTGAACTCATATGATTACATTGGAACAAAATAGGTATTTGCTGACCTCATTCGATTTCGTAGGGGTAAAATGGGTCTTTCCTGTACTCCTACGATTTTATGGGGGCAAAATGGGTGTTTTGTGTACTCCTAGGATTTCATGGGGGTAAAGTGGGTTTTTCGTGAAGTCATACGATTTCATAGGAGTAGAATGGGTGTTTCGTGCACTTCTACGATCCATAGCGACAAGATGGGTATTCTGTGAACCTAATAAATGTTAATAAAACTAAATAAAACTCATCACTACATACATAAATTAGATATCACATGCATATAATCACGATTTGGACTACGGCTATCTTCAAAACTACTCCGTGTAGAGATATGATAACTTCATTCCTGTACTGTATGCTGATCCGTTGCAACTGTGAGGATTTCATTGAGGAAATAACGGATTTAGGGGACATATCCTACCAGACAGGTAAGTCTTTTATATTTTTCTTTTAATAATATCATTATGAATCTTTTTCGTAATTTTCGTCTAGGTCATAATGCTTCTGTGTATTAATTATTCATTCTTTTCCAAGTCAGCAATTATTATCGAAATTTTTATATTCTGTTATTATTATATGAATAATTTTAATAGAAAAACGTACGGCATTATAGGACCGCCAGGGAATGGTGTCGTTATTTTGGCGGTTCTACGGAGATGTTCCTCCATATTTCCATGCTTTTCCGTGGAATCATTTCTTTCTATTTCCTACAAATAGGAACTAATACCTCGTATAAAAAATACCGGAGGGAATAGCAAATATTTACGTTTCAATTTATTCTGAGCTATTTCAGCATAACTTGGAGGTACCTTTATTGGAACCATTTGCACATATTTTGTAAATGCTTCACAAATTACAGGCAAAAGGTTGTATAACATTTCCTGAAAGAATTGCAAATTTCAACTTTTCAGATGATTTTCAGACATCTCAACTATCTATCGGATACAATTTCTTCAAAGCTTTTTACGGAGAACTTCTGAACATTTTGGAAAATTTTTGAAAAAGTAACTTATTAATCTTATAAAAATTTTCGTTACGGATTGCGTATAAAACCCTATAGAATTTACGTATATGATCATCGAATATTTGTATAGGAATATTTTCTATACGATTTATTTCTATACATAAATTTTGACGTAATTTTTTGTTTTCGTACGAAAGATATGTAAACGCTCTAGAGAAAAACGTAGAGAAATGATGCATCTCCATATGAAATGTTTATATACATAAGGCAGTGTGTCGTATAGGATCAAACCTATAGAAATCGTATAGAAATAATGTGTATTCAAAATATCCGTGTCAAAATATCCGAATATCATATGCGAAAATCCTATATAAATTCTATACGCAATCCACTTTACCCCCATGAAATCGTATGAGGTCAGTAAATACCCATTTCTCTAGCGGAGCAGTGGATAGTTCGACTCTCTATTTGTTCCTGGAGTGGAGAAAAAGTTGAGAGTTCGTGGAGAGTTGGACTGACAGGGCCAATTCTCTACTCATGAGTACTTTTAGAGAGTAGATAGCTAACGGGAGGACTATTCTGGGCTTCGTGGATTTAGACCCTTGAGTAATCTGACCCTCTAATCTTTAGAACCTTAAACCTCATGCCTCTTTGAACGTCCAGACCCGAAATTTTTTGTGAACGCTGAATGTTATGGCCCTAAAACCTTCCAACCCCTACAGATTATGAATCATATATTGTGACCCTTATATTTTCAGACCCTTATTGATTCTGACCCTTAGATTTAAACCCTAAAAATTTCTGACCCTTCAAAAAGTCTGTCTGGCAAATATTTGAACCATATTATTTTTGACCCTTAAAATGAGGCCAATTCTACTATCTACTTTTATAGAGAGTAGAGAGTTGGCATCGGATGCTTGGTGGGGGCTACTCTCCACTCTCCACAATTGTAGAGAACCATATTACCCAAACCATATTACTCCACTCTCTATTAATTGTAGAGAGTGGAGAGTAGCCCCCACCAAGCATCCGATCCCAACTCTCTACTCTCTACAAAAGTAGATAGTAGAGAGTTGGCCTCATTTTAAGGGTCAAAAATAATATGGTTCAAATATTTTATAGTCAGACTTTTTTAAGGGTCAGAAATTTTTAGGGTCAAAATCCGAAATCTTATTGTCAGAAGCATTAAGGGTCACAACAGATTGAGTCCGCAATCCCAATTATCCACTCTCCACAATTGTAGAGAGTGGAGAGTACCCCCCACCAAGCATCCGATCCCAACTCTCTACTCTCTACAAAAGTAGATAGTAGAGAGTTGGCCTCATTTTTAGGTGTGACGTATTGAGATCGATCAATACGTCGATTTATTTAATAATTATAATTATTATGCCCAAAGTGGTGGACGATGGGAACGGGAAACGAGGTTTCTCATTCCCTTCATCCAAAGATTGCTCAGCAGTCCCACGGTGTCCCATGGACACCAGCGTAAGCAGTTCCACGGTTTCTACAGGTCCAGTTCAGGGTGCTGAACTGTTTGACTGTGTAGGTTTCTATACAAACGAATGCACGAAACCGTATTAGTGAAGAAAACCGTGGGATTGCTTAGGTAAGCATTTTGGGACTTTGACGAGTTTGGACGACTCGGGAAGCACCAGAGCACGTCAGAGTACGGCAGGAGTTGAAGATGGACGGACGTCCTCTCCCAGCCAAAAATCTAGAGTACGATCAGGAGCGAAACAGAGCGGATCTCTGAGCTCAGGCCTTCAGCCAACCAATAACAAAGTCGAGTCAAGGTCCCAAAGTCGAGTCAAGAACCGCGTTATACCGACCCATTAAACACTACCGTGTATCAATTAAAGTTAATATATAGTTATTTTACCAACATCAGTACGGTCGGTTTAATATCGTTAACCCTCCCTCTATTCTTCACTTATCCCTCCGATTGAGCGAACCACCCGTAAGCTCACCGAGACTAGCCGAGGTCGGAGTAAAACATGAGATTATTAAAGGACAAATAAACTCATAACGTCACATAGGGTAAAAAATAATATGGTTCAAATATTTGACAGTCATACTTTTTTAAGGGTCAGAAATTTTTAGAGTCAAAATCTAAGGGTCAGAATCAGTAAGGGTCTGAAAATATAAGGGTCACAATATATGAATCATAATCTGTAGGGTTTGGAAGGTTTTAGGGTCATAACATTCAGCGTTCACAAAAAATTTCGGGTCTGGGCGTTCAAAGAGGCATGAGGTCTAAAGTTCTAAAGATTACAGGGTCAGATTACTCAAGGGTCTAAATCGACGAAGCCCAGAATAGTCCTCTCCTCAGCTATCTACTCTCTAAAAGTACTCATGAGTAGAGAATTGGCCCTGTCAATCCAACTCTCCACGAACTCTCAACTTTCTCTCTACTCCAGGAACAAATAGAGAGTCAACTCACTCTCTACTAGCAGTCTACAGGTTCCGTCAGGGATTGACTCCAATGAAATCGTAAAAGTTTACAGAATACCCATTTTTCCCCAATGAAATTGTAAAAGTTCACAGAATACCCATTTTGCCCCAACGAAATCGTATGTGGTCAGTAAATACCCATTTTACTCCGAAGAAATCGAATGAGGTCAGAAAATATCCATTTTGCCCCTATGATATCGTATAATTCAATGTGCTTGAAAAATCTCCCTAATTGGTTATTTTAAACTAAATATTAGTTTGAATTTATCTATTCTAACTTGAAAACACTTCTTTACCCCAAAAACCATACTCCGTGGCATCACTACCGGATGGCGCCCCCTTCGCATTCTCATTTGACAATTTTTCCGTTTGACAATTTTTCCTTACGTCGCGAGGTAAACAACTAAACAAAGAAAGGTTAGAATTGCGCTTTTCGAGCCGATTGCCATAAAAATTAACTGATTTCTATTCGTTTATAAAAAATTGAAAAAAAAGAATTTTTGGAAAAACGCAAATTGAATAATTCGAATCATACATAATTGAATCCAAATTTTTCGCACTTAATTTAATTGACGAATTAGATAATAAATAATCTCCAAATATATAATGTAGTCCTCATGAAACTGTAAAAGGTATTTGATTATCCTCAATTATTGTTTTTATTGGTTTTTTCTTTTTATTTACATTTTTCTTCGTTTTGTTCAATTCAACTTTTTCCATCGTACAATCATTTATTGAAACTCTGAAACAGCCTGACCTTGCATCCTGTTTTTTGTTTTACAACTTAAGTGAACGAGTGGATACTTCAAAAGATGGTTATTATTTTAAATTTTAACGAAAATTGTTGAAATATAGCGCCCTACGCCAGTCTCCCTTTTTACCGACAGTGTGGCAGACTGTGTCGCCACGGCGCCGTTGCGCCTCTCATTGATATACTCGTACTATGCATCACTTGTGCCGCGACCGTTGTCGCATTACGTGTCTGAATAAAGCTTAATTACTTTCACGATGATAAAACTGTGTTTAATCGTTATTTCAATCCTAAATAACCCTTCAGGTTATGGGCCGAGCACACTTCAACTGTGCGTGATTAAAATTTATCATAAATTAAAGAATTGAAAGCGATAAATCGGAAATTCCAAAAAGGACGCTATTGGGCGGCCGGGCACGTGTCCGGGTGGATCACGCGATACAAAGCAATATCCAGAAAGAGGAAAAATCGAGACGGGCTGGGTGAGTGACGGCTGACGGGAAGAAAAAATGAAAAGTACTCAGAGAAAAAGTAAGTACTGAAAAATGCATTAATTAAGTGAAGTGAATTGGTGAGAACGAAAAAATAGAAGGGATCAAAATGACGGCTGGAAATCAATTGTCCACGACGCCGACCTGAAATCGAGAATTTGAGATTAAAAAGAATTAATAAAGAAATCCCATTAAATTCACAAAAATCACTGAAAAGCATAAAATATCTTTTGTCATAAATAAAATCATATTTAAAG
>NW_021680878.1:105598-106085 GCF_001412515.2 Diachasma alloeum | reverse complement strand
GTAGGTATGGTCTTGGTTGGATATACTCCAACAGGGTATGAACTCTTAAAGCCAGAGCTAGGAAAATATTATGAAAGTAGACATGTTAAATTCAATGAAAAATTAGTATATGGGGATAAATGCAAGGGAAACGGTATCAAAGATTTCCCAGACTATGGAGAAATGGAGAATAAAGATGAATGGTTTGTTGAGTTTGAAAAGAATCGAGGAGAGACCGAGGATTTTTTAAAACCGGAGGGAGAGATAAAACGCAAAAGAGGTAGACCAAAGAAAGAAGTTCCAGAACAAAACACTATCAAGAAAGTGAAAACAGTTGACATAAAAGATAAAATAATAAATGATAATACCTTTTTAGAGTTGGAAATTGATGAGAACATGAAAGGAAATGTTTTCTTCACTAGTGTTATCAGTAATGTAGGCGAGATAGATTTAGCACAAAAGGAAGATGAAGTGTATCATGCACTTTTAGCAAACATAAATGAAGATC
>NW_021680878.1:103913-104227 GCF_001412515.2 Diachasma alloeum | reverse complement strand
CTGGCGAGTGGTAAATTATTAGAAGTTGACAAAGTTATTTTTGCAGAAGCTCTTAAAGCAAATCTGCTATCATTAAGAAAATTTGCCGAAATGGGATTAGCAATCTACTTAGATGACAAGAAAATTGATATATTTGATCTAGTGTCGAATTAACTTTTCATCTCGGGGACTTACAGAAAACCTTACTGCATAATTGATTTAGAAATAGTAAAGTCAAACTCTATCAGTGAGAATTCTTTTAAGCAAATAAACAGGCGAGTAGTAGGAAATGTAGCTGATGTCACTGGGGGTGAAAATGAGGTGAAAAGATATCT
>NW_021680878.1:34730-102389 GCF_001412515.2 Diachasma alloeum | reverse complement strand
ATGGTAAAAAGAATTTTTCGGTATCTGAGAGGTACTACGGGCTTGGGTCTGAGATATTCAGGCGAGACAAATGACATTCAGGGTTATTCCGATGCGAGTTTTTCTGATTGTAAAGATTCTATCACAACTTGTGTATTTGTGATTAGACTGTTTGGTGATTCGGTCATTTGGCGAACTCACAAACAAACTACAGTAGCACTTTCTACGTGTGAAGCTGAGTATGTTGCAATGAGCGAGGCGAGTCGAGAAATGGATGTCGTTGCACAACTCGTTGAAACTGATACTGGTTGATCCCCCTGTTCCAATGATCTTAAGGTGTGATAATAAATCTGCTATTGTGAGTGCAGAAACAAGTGGAGGAATAAAATTAAGATACATTGTAGAAAACAAGTTACATTATATAAAGGAATGTGTTAATAGGAATCATAAAAATCATTTGGATTGGCTCAAGGGATCAGCTAGCTGATGTTTATCTCGGAAGTAACTGATTGGCGAGATGGAAACTGAGGAGTTGAAACCAACTGAAATTACCTGACAAGAATACTGAGGCGAGATAAAGTTACAAAAAAAATAAGAATAAGAAATTTTGTGATTAACAAGAATAGAATATTAGGAGAGAAGAAGACTGGAGAGGAAAAGAGGATACTGCCTATGGCGGGAGGGAGTGTTGAAATATAGCGCCCTACGCCAGTCTCCCTTTTTACCGACAGTGTGGCAGACTGTGTCGCCACGGCGCCGTTGCGCCTCCTATTGATATACTCGTACTATGCATCACTTGTGCCGCGACCGTTGTCGCATTACGTGTCTGAATAAAGCTTAATTACTTTTACGATAATAAAACTGTGTTTAATCGTTATTTCAACCCTAAATAACCCTTCAAAAATACTCATTCTAAAATTTTTGTTTTTTTTTAATGGGGCTGCACCGCGGGCGGAATAGGACATTCCAGCTCGTGTGAAAGGTGCTGTCCTTGGTGAACAAAGAGGATCTCCGACCCTCTTTTTCGACCTCAGGCAGCACCCATCACACTCGCCAGGAATGTCCAACTTTCTGCCCTTGGGACACAATATACTATTTTGTCACTAGGTCGAAAGAAACTTTTTTGGCACAAAGTAAAAGTCGTTTCAACTGAGTGATGTAATTACGTCTGTTTGCAGGGTTGCATGTTGTCTCACGGCCGAAGTAACAAAAATATGATCTATTTCTATTCAAGTGAAAAATTCATAAAATGAAGATGTAAATTATAAAATGCTAAAATCTCAGGCTAATATCTCAAAATAACATTGATTCATTCACATATTGACTCATAATATAGTTAAGGAAAATTTAATTGTTCATCTCTTACCACTTAGAAGTGTGAAGGTAATAGCAAATAGTGGTTCACTCGGATGTTTCGAAATAGCACTAATGTCAACTTGGAATCTCACTTGTCTCTGGAACATTGCTGGTGCAGTGCTTCCACGTTTATACTCAACTTTGAAAGACATTGGTGAGCTTACACTGTGAGACAATTCTGCTATCTAAAGAGAGACAAGATTATGGTGGACAAAATATGAGGAAAATATAACTAATTAATTATCAGCAATCATCACCTTGAACGTTTTGATTAGAAATATTTTTCACTCACCGATAGAAATGCGTGAATGAGATCAGCCTTAACACTGGCCAACGGTTTCCCTTTCACTAGAACTGTAAAAGTCTCATCTTTTTCTGTCGCCATGAGACTACCGAACCAAGACTTTTTCGTTAACTCTGGAGAGGAATCGGGTGTGAGATGAACCTAATAGAGAGAGTCGATATGAAATTTCAATCAGAGCACGGAAAAAGACAGAGAAGAAAACTTTCAAGTTTTTAGAACGAAGTTACTGAGTTCCAGCAACTCATGGCTCTAAAAGGCATTGTATTGAGAATAAGAAATTGGCTGCTTATATAATTGCCGACGATAACAAAGCTAAAATTGAATTTAAAAAAACTACGGATTTTAAGTGAGAACCGTTGTTGAAGAAGACATTCTTGAAATACGAAAATTCAATAAGGTTAACCTTCTCGAAAAATAGATCATTAATTCAATATCAATTGACTCAAGGTGACAGGTGATTTACTGTGATGACAAAGGATTGCTAGACATGAGTAGATTAATTTTAGAACAGAAACAAGTGAATAATCGCATTTTCTGTATATGAGTATAGTTTGTGTTGCTAACAAATTAGCAATATGCTTCAGAATGGATTCTTTATTTTTGAAATTTTTTACTCTTATTTTTTATTGTTTTCAATAGTTGCATCCATATGACCTCGTTTGACCCGCATATAATTCCATATTACTCCAATATGACCTCATACAGCCCCTATATGAACCTCATATAAACCCATATCACTTCATATAACCCATATATGACTGTATCATCCCACATGAGCCCATTATAACACCATATGACCTCAGATAACTTCCAAATGACCGCATATAACCCCCATATAAACCCGTACTTTTATATGACTCCAGATAACCCATATATGACCTCCATATGACCTAAAGCTCCATATTGCTACTATGCAACTTAATAAATAGTTATGCTGTTTTCATCATCTTTGCACTTCATCGAGAAAGCATCAAAACAATCTTTTTGAACCATGATTTCATTGATATGACTGTTCATTTTTCCAGTTTATCATGGAAAAAATGAGAATAAAATCTCATAAACTATATACTACAGCTCAACAGTGATAGATGCGATCCGCATCATATTCTGATAGAACCAAGAGGCTATTAGTACAAATGTTTTAAGCTATGATTCTCTGACGTATTGGGATCGATCAATACGTCGATTTAGTTAATAATTATATAAAATAATAATATAATGCTAGATGGTGGGAATGAGAAATATGATTTCTCTTTCCTGTCATCCAGACACTGGTCAGCAATCCCACGGTGTCATTTGGACACCCTGGTAAGCAGTCCCACGGTTTTTCAGGAGTCCAGTTCTGAACGATGAACTATTTGACTGTTTGAGTCTCTGTCAATGATGACACGAGACAGTGTTAGTGGAGAAAACCGTGAACTACTTAGCTCAGCGAACTGGGGCTTTGCCAACTTTTGAGGACTCTGAAAGCACCAGAGTACGATCGGGAGCGAAGTGGAGCGGATTTCCAAGCTCATAAGTCTAAGTCCGATCTCTTAGCAACGCGTAACCGAACCCAAGTCGAAACCCTGTCGTGTATTTTAGTCAATAATTATGAATAATACATCTATAGCTTTCACCAGATAAATACACCTGTGTTTAGAATTACATACGTCCCCAATCCTTCATAACCATCCCTGAGTGGGCGAACCCCCCGTGAGCTCACTGCCGAAGTTAGGCGAGGTCGGAGTGACAACCAAGGACCAAAGGAATACAGTGCAGGAATAAAATAATGCAAAGTGCAAGGCAAAGTGAAGTAGTAAGAAGGGTAAAAACTTTACCTGAGTTTTACCTCCGGGTAAAACTCATAACGTCACAATTCATTTCATTCTGATAACAATTCTTGGACTGAGCGTCGAAAAATCGATTTTTGAAAAAATACCAATATTTCACAAATTCTATGAACAATTCAACTTTGGTGTCGATGAATGGAGCCTATTAAGGTCTATATCCATGGAAAAATTCATGAAATTTCACCAGGCTCCTATAAAGAAAATTGCGAAAAAAAATGGAAAAAAGTATACACACGCACATACATACAGGTACTATCTACAAATCGTCCATTCAAACTTTTTAGACCATATGTAGTTACCCTGATACAAAAATTTGGAAACTTAATTTTGAACGATTACAAGCGTCCATTCGGAAGCAAAAATTATGCATTCAAGAACCATAATGTTTTTCATTAAATAACCCGGATGTTCTTGATTCCAGAACCCCAAGATTCTTATTTTAAGTACCCAAAAGTTCTGAATTCCAGAACAAATATTATCTTAACATAATAAAGAAAGTCCGTCAATTGAAGTATAACTGTACTAAATTTGAGTTAAAATTACTTGCAATTGAGCTCTCTCAGATATTATTGCTTCCGAATGGAAGCATTGTAATCGTTCAAATTTAGATTTTGGATGACTCATGTTATATCGACCCATTATGATCCAAAAAGTCCGAAAATGCAATTTTTAGACCATGCCCGTACGTATGTATGTAGGTGCGTCCGTATGTAAACAAACTTTTCTTCGATTGTTCGCTAATGAATCAATGGAATTCAATTTTTTTTTGTTTCTCAAATGTAAGTATTGTTGAGCCCCATAAATTTAATTCATTTATTAATTTTTTAAATTAAAAAAAACAATATTTTTTTTTACGATAACTAAAAAAGAAATATTCTGAATTGATTGAATGATGGCTTAAAAAATTTGTTTGGACGTCCTTTCGACCGCGTTCGAAGATGACGGCGATAGCAATAATCCGTATTTTGATTTATTTGAAAATTTGCAAAAATTGTTTTTTTTTGAAAATTAGAATTCCCGGGATATCTTTGGATATCATGCTTCGAATTAATTCAATCATAGCTTAAAATATTAATTTTAATGCCATTATGTCGGAATTAAAAAATGATTACGTTAGCTATATTGGTTGATTCGATTTTTATGATGATTGTTGAAAATTTCGAATCTTCCATGAATTTCCCTGAAAGTGAGCTTTCTGATAGTTTCTTCAAATGTGTTGTTTCAAATTCATTCAAGTATGTGCAAAAATTTATCTATTAATATTTTATCGAAGAGCTGAGGGGAAAGAAGAATGGGATAAAAAATTGTTTATAAGAAAGGGATAATAAGAATAATGATGATAATATTCAACTAAGTTGAAAGTCTGATAAAATTCGTTAAAAAGAAATCTTATTGAATTGTATATGATAGAAGGAAATGATGTGCAAAATAACCATTTGGAAGCACATTACTAATTTATTAGCAAAAATCACTCTACTATATTCAATACAGGAGCAATTTTCTACTTGTTTTTTATTTTCAGGACTTTTTATTTGCTAAATTTCTGGAACCAAGAAACTTTTCTTCTCTATGTGTGTGGTTTCAATAATTTACCTCTTCGGTGCTAGTGAGCAGTTTACGTCGATGAAATCTTGGACTACCAAGGAAGGAATTCTTTATAGTAGTAAGCCGCGATCGCCAATGATGGGCCCCAGAGCCTGCACCAGTATGAGGTGATCCCGGTGGCGTAACACCGACTAGAAATTGTAAATATGGTTCAAAATTTTCAAAATTACATCGAGAAAGGATTGTTGAGGAACACCTCACTGTTTTCTGAATGCAATAGAATAGTAAGTACATACTTGGTAAATTCTCATTGAATTCAATGCCAACGCTAGTGAGAGGTTGGACAATAGTTGGCGCCGTGACCATTATTGTGGAATTTGTCGTATTAGGAGATGGTCCATTTCCACTACTGACACTTCCAGTGGTTAATCGATGAGGACTGTGCGAAGATTGACCATGATGGGAAATTGGTGTTGATCTGTGTGGACTAAGGAGTCCTGGGAGACTTGGGCCATGAAGAGGTGATCCTCCGGGTGTTGATGTATGAGAATGGGATACGTGAGTGTGAGATCCAGTACTTGGCGAACGTCTCGTATGGTGCCTGGTGCTGTCAGTAACAATCATATATCTTTTATTAATGCATTTCATCAAAATTCACCATTTATTCAATCTCACAGCTCACCTGGATTGTCTTCGTGGAGTCAATGGTGACCCTTGACTGATCTGGCCGAGTTGTAATGCTGTACTGCCATTGACTCGACATGTGTCTATACGTTTCCTCGGTGGATCGGTTTCTAATTGGCTAGTACCGCCTCGGATTCCGCCTCTCATGACTTCTAACTCATCTTCACAGGCTGGTCTTCTTCTCTTTCGCTCCAGAAGCAAAAAATATATTACCTTCTCTGTGTTATGGCTGAAAGATGAAATGCAAAATCTTCAGTAATACTCGACTTTTATTGAGATGGAAGAAATAAAGTTTTTGATGTATATTGTACTTTTCATCTATTGATTTATCTTTTTTTTGTGAGAGTTTTAAGCAGTTGACACATTTTTCGTCAATTCGAAAATCAACGAGATGACTTCAAAATTGCTACGGAACTTGTCATTATCTGAAGAACCTCTTCAAAAATTTACTATTTCATACTTGGGACTGAGCAATTCTTGAATGAGTTTGTCACGTTCTTTGAAACAACCGAGACTGGCAATCGCCTGAAGTACATCGGGGTCTATCGCCTCGACGGACGGTATCACATGTGTCTGCACGACTTCCATCATCGATAGTTCCAATTCTAATTCTCCTTTTCCTGCTGCAGTTACCCAGATGTGTCTATTTATTTCTGCCAACTGAAAGAAAGAGGCAATTCTCACAAATTAAAACATCGTTTCCTTGCAGCCCGGAACAAACCAATTATGTTATAAAATATTCAGGGGAGTCTATTATGAGTTATTAAAATCATGGCCCATTCAACTGACTGGAAAAATTAATATTTGAATTTCAGGTGTGACGTGTGCAAACATGCACATGTCAATTTTATTATTTAATATTTTCTTGACAAAAAGAAGTCCAAGATTCTCATGCTGAATAAGCTCTATACCAACAAGTCCAGCTTCGAAGAAGAACCTACTTGATGGTATAGAGGCACTGCCAGTGACTTTATGTAACTGTATTAGGGACTCAAACCGTGAGAAGTTGGACTTGAACGGATGTCCACTCCTTGCCAAAAATCTTAGCACCGTGCGCAATACCGAACCCGTTATTACTTTGATTTTATATTGAATAATTAGCTTCAGTTTATTATATTGATCCATTTAATAATCGATGTTTGGTTATTGGGACGACACCCTTATCTATCCTTTCCTGAACTTCCCAAAATGGGCGAACTCCCCGTGAGCTCGTACCAAGACTAGCTAGGCATAGTCTTCAAGTCGAAAAGCGGCTTGATTAAGGAAGGATGAAAACCTCCCACATCACACAGGCATTTTGGTAGAAATTTTTCAAACACTTTGAAGTCCATTTTTTAGACATTATAAAGTACCTGACTCGAGCAGGATGTCTCAGTTTCAGACACCTTCGTTTGAAAACAAAATGCATCAGATAAATTGCAATGACGTAATTTTCCTAACAAAAAAAATGTTTTTCCCCTTTTTTCGGCACATTTGGCAAAAGGGATTGTCACATGCATGCACCTGAAAAATTCAAATAAACTAAAAGACAATAGAACAGGTGCCATAAGTCCCCTATGAAAGCGCATTTTGTGATAACGCGGTAGGCGGAAAAAATAAACCAGGAAAAAATAGCCCACACACCCAAAACGTGCTAAAACCCACCCAACTTAAAAATTTCCCTTGGTCTGTTTTTTCTTTCCCTAGGTCCCTTTTTTCCATGGTCTGTTTTTTCCGGGATTCGATAACGCAATTTTGTAAAAGAAAAGAAGATTCCGAGAAAAAAAATGCACAAAAACGAATGTAGTCGTAAGACAGCCGATGTGTCTGCAATTTTTCGGCTGAATAAACTGCTGTCTGCCGCAGACAATATCTTGACAGTCAAATGTCTTCATGACACGCACGAGAAAATCCTTTATGGCACGCCGTGCAATAAGTCGAGTTTACCGCACGCTGCGCTTCGCGCAGCGTGCTTCAAACTCGACTTCTGCACGATGTGGCATAAAATGGTATAGACCACTCGGGCATAAACTTCGTTTTCAACGAATGTGAATATAAACCTCGCCTTCGGCTCGGCCTGTAAACTTCACATTAGTCGAAAACGAAATTTGTGCCCTTGTACTCTAATGTACTATTAATAAGCAATCCAGTGTAATGTTTTTTGGAGCTAATCTATTCGGTATATTGTATTATTAGATTTTTTATAAATGATGATAATATACGTAATATATTATATGATGTATATCCATTATAATACATTATCCATAAATAATGGTATATTTCATATAGCTCAATATCGCATACCCAATGGATGTTATTATTGTAATTAGTTTATCATTTAATTTTTATTTATTATTTATTATATGTTGTATATTATAGATAGTTTATATAATATAGTATAGTATAGAATATAATATAATACTGTATTATCGTAATATCTTTAATGTATGCTATACTCATTTATAAAAACTCTAGTAACATAATACGCCGAATACATTTGTTTCAAAAAAAGTTACACTGGATGTATTATATATAACAAAAATTTAATACATTCCTGAACCTTTTCTATCTGAAATCTTTAGATATTTAGCCCATTTTCAGATACTTATGATGTTTCAGGCGTAGTGCTTTCTTTCTATTTATTACTTTCTACTTTACTTTATTACTTTCTATTTATTTCTTTCTATGTATTTTTGTAGTAATCTTTAAGCAAAGTCGGAATAAAAGGAATTCGGCATACTTTGGAACACCGATAAAAAATTCACGTGACAAAATTAAACATAATGGAGTCCCTTCAATTTTAACTTCCCGACCCGAAGGGAAGAAGTTATTGTAATGATCCTGGCAATCAAAAGTTGATATCTCCACGTTTCATGACTCCTGTGCGTATATGTGTGTGTGTGGGTGTTTTTTCCCCTCCCGTGGTCCGCTGAAGAAAATGTTCCTAGCCGCAGAATAGTGGACAGTAATATGATGGTTACTGTCACACACTGTGTGGGGCCCGCACCCACTAAAAACTCCAACTGACCACGGGAATTCCTCGAACCTAGTTCTCCGCGACACCACCGTTAAGTATTACTTCGCGGGGGAGGTCTCAGCTATTTGCTCTTCCTGCTTATTTTAACCTGATATACGTCTCCCTGCCCTACTAAGATAATGTGCGTGGGAAGGGGGTTCCAATAGGTTTGCCGTCTATTCTACAGGTTTGCGCTCGCGTTACTCTCCTCTGAGCTCCTTCATGACTTCTGCTGCGAAGTTGCTCGTTGCGTTCCAGACTGCCTGTGATGATAATATTTCTTCCACCAGATTCTCAGGTTCGATCTCTCCACCTAGGGCTGACTTCCAAATATTCCATATTTCACGGAAGCGGGGGCATATAAAGAATACATGCTCTACGTTTTCGACCACTCTTATACAAGCGGGGCACTCCGGAGAATCTTCAGGTTTAAATTTATGAAGATACTCCCAAAAGCACCCGTTTCCTGACAGCATTTATGTTAAGTAATAATTTACCTCTCTATGTTTGCGACTTACCCACACATCCACCTTTGAGATCAACTGATAAGTCCATCTCCCCTTGGTCGAGGTGTCCACTGCCATCGACACATGCTGTTTCATCTCTCTTCTATCTTGAGTTCTTCGTTGCTCACTGTTTCCAATTTCCTCCGCCGATATAGAGACTTACGTTCTTTGGCCAGTTCTTCTATGGGGCGCATTCCTGCAATGACGCACACTGCGTCATCAAACACCGTACAGTATGCGCTCGCGACTCGCAGAGCACTCAGTCTGTAGACTAGTGCAAGCTTCCGCCGTGATTCTTGCAATTGTAGTACATCACCCCAAATTGCAATGCCGTAAGTAAGCACCCATGTGACCACCGACGACAGTAATGCTCGTCTTCTCTGTTTTGGGCCTCCTATATTGGGCATGAGGTGCGATATGGTGGCTGTGACTACAGAATTCTTAGCACGCACCTGCTCTGCTTGCTGCTTAAAGCTAAGTCGGGCGTCGATCATCACCCCCAGGTATCGAATGTAAAGCTGGGAAGTGATTTCGTGGTCTCCGACTTGCAGGGTTATAATATCGATCTGCTTCCTACTTGTGATCAATACGGCCTCTGTTTTGTGCTCCGCCAGCTGCAGGCCTACGGTGGCCATCCAGCGGCGGATCGCCTCGAAGGTCGTGTTAGAGATAAATTCGATCTCCCCCAGGTATTTGCCCACGATGATTACATCCACGTCATCTGCAAAAGCCACGAGTTTAGTTTCCCACGGCAATTCTAGCTTCAGCAGCCCGTCATAAATGATGTTCCGTAACAGGGAACCCAATACTGAGGCCTGAGGCACCCCTCCAGTGACTCTGTACTCTTCGGCCAGTTTTCCACCATCTTCCGCAGGTATTCAGGTACGTTGAACTCTACCAGAACCTCCATGATACAGTCCCACCTGGCTGAGGTTGGTGGCATCGAGAGTGGATCGGCCTCTTCGAAACCAGTATTGGTTTTCGGTTAACAGCGGTTCAACAGCTGCTTCTATCCTCCTATGAACGATGCGCTCGAGGATCTTGCCAGTTGTATCGAGCATGCAGAGGGGACGGTATGATGAGGTGTCCTCCGGTGGTTTTGTCCCTTTCGGAAGTAGTACTAGTCTCTGTTGCTTCCACATGGCAGGGAAGATGCCCTCCCTTAGACACTCATTGTATAGGTCCAAGAACAGCTCCGGCATTGCGTGAATAGCTGACTTCAGCGCGATATTGGGGACTCCATCCAGACCAGGGGCCTTGGTGACGACATCGGTTGACTTTTGAGTCGCGACATCACTACCTTATATGGTCTACCCCATGGATCGCCTTCCACCTCAGTAAAAAGCTCATTCCAAGCTTGCTTTTTAATGTACTTAATGGCTTTGCTAAGTTTCCGACGTGCCTTCTTATACCATATCGCCAGCTCTTCAAAGTTCGGCTTCTTACGGCTACGCTAGGACAATCTTCTGGCTGCGTTACTCTCTTTCCGTAAGACGGCGATCGTGTCATTCCACCAATACACCGGTGGATGCTAGTTAATGGTACGCTTCCTGGTCATGGTAGCATCGCAGGCTTTTGTCACTCTTTTCATGATGTTATGCGCCTTTTCAGTAGCACTGATCGAGCGGTCATTTAACGCTACTGAATAGGAGCTATACCGGTCGACTGCCCAGACATTGAAGACTCCCGGCTATTGCCACGAGAAAGTGCTGCTTCACATCCTCAGCCAGTCTATCTAGAAAATGGGTGAACTCATCAATCGGGAGGCTTGGTGGGGCGTAGTAGCTGTAGAAATAGAAAGCATCAGCCTTAGACCTCACGAAACCATACTCATTGCTACTCGTGGCACTCTAGAAAGGTCGGTTCCCACAAATCCAGATGACAGCCTTCTTGGTGATTTCAGTAACCCAGGGTTGAGCGCCAATATGTCTATACGGTTCTGAGATAATGACCAGGTCAAGCTTCAGCTCCCGCACCGTCTGCACATGCAGTTCGTGTGCGGCCTCACAATGGTTGAGGTTGAGCTACAAGACCTTCATCGTCGTTTGTTAGTGAGCTTCTGGAGCACCTCCTTGGAGGCTGGGCATGTACTGCAGCCAGCGACGTGAGCACAATTCTTCATGCTGCCTTTCTCGACGCATAATGCGCATCGGACATCCTTCTCACGCGCAGCGGCTTTATGGTTTCCTTCTCCGTACTTAATACAGAGACTGGAGCGGTCCACTTCATTCTTGCACTAGGTGGCGAGATGTCCATAATGCCAGCACTTCAAACATTTCGTTGGTCTCTCCACAACTTTGATTCTGCAGTTTACCCAGTCAATCCTGATCTTACCGCGGTCGCTCAGAACGATCTTTACCATCGACGACGGCAGTGTCACCAAGGCAGTCTGAGTCCCCCCATAGGCTTTGCGAAGAGATTTGATGGCGTCCAGCGGGATTTCGCGCGCTTGTCCCGCCGCTTCTTGCAAGGCTGCGTGAACTTCCTCCTTCATCGTCCTTTCATCAAGATCACGGATCTCGAGATCTTCTTGTGGCCCCTTACTGACAACCTCAGCGTCATCCCCAAGGAGTTCAATGATGGTTTTTTGCAGTCCATGGCCTCCATCTTTATTCTCCTTGGTAAGAATGATCAATAGATGTCCAGTAGCCGTTCTGCGGATCTTATCGACCGAGGTACGGACCTGATCATCCTTCTTCACTAGTCGGAGTATATCAGCAAATTTCTGTTTTTCTTTTGGCCGGACAATCAGCACATTGGGCTTGACCCCTTCTTCTGCTGCGGCTTCTTCTCCTGTGACATTGTGGGCTGCTTCAGGGGTTGCATTATGCGGTGCTCCTCCTTTTTTCTTCTTCTTGACCTCTTGCCAGTCCATGCCCTTGAGCGATTCAGCTAGGATCTTGGCGGGTGGAGTTGGTCCTGTCTCCTTCCTCCTCTTCAACTCTTGAGTCTCTACTGGCGACGTTCGCTGTCTGCATTTCGCCTTACGAATCTCGCGATCATCTCCAGTGGTGGATCTGTTTTCATCGTGTGTGTGTGTGTGTTTGTGTTTTTTTTTCGTTTTTTTTTTTAGGGGGAAAAATGCATTTACACACACGCTCGGGTTTGGAACTTCCCAGAGAGTAGTGCCCGACTCGGTCTAGTCTGGATGGTGACGACCACGAGCTGCCAAGATTGGTGAGACCTGGCTTGGTTTAGCGCGGCGAATGTGCAACCAATACGGACTAAAAACATACCCCTCACATCTGCCTCCTATTTCCCCATGGAACCGCCGCTAGGCATTACAGCACGGGGGAGGGTTTAGCCGTAGCTCTTCTTTCGGCCGATCGAAGCCAGCGCTTCTTCCATCTCATTTCTTCCTCTTCCTCTTATTTCTATTCCTTTCTTGCTCCGCCTTGCGTAGGTCTTTTAGGACTTCCGCTGCGAAGGCGCTGGTTGCCTCCCAGGCTGCCTCTGATGAAAGCATTGCTTCCACCAGGTTTTCAGGCTGAATTCTCGCTCCGAGTGTAGTCTTAAGTGTACGGCGGGGCCCGTTGAAGCGCGGACACACGAAGAACGCATGCTCCGCATCTTCGGAGACTCTAGTGCAGGCCGGGCACTCCGGCGATTTCTCATATTTGAACCTATGCNCATTGCTTCCACCAGGTTTTCAGGCTGAATTCTCGCTCCGAGTGTAGTCTTAAGTGTACGGCGGGGCCCGTTGAAGCGCGGACACACGAAGAACGCATGCTCCGCATCTTCGGAGACTCTAGTGCAGGCCGGGCACTCCGGCGATTTCTCATATTTGAACCTATGCAGATATTGCCGGAAGCACCCGTGTCCTGAGAGCATCTGTGTGAGATAGTAATTGACTTCTCCGTGTGTTCGTTTGACCCATACATCCAATTTCGGGATCAGGCGGTGAGTCCATCTCCCGTTGGTCGAGACATCCCACAGCAACTGCCATCGATGCAGACTGTTGTTCCTCTCATCCGTCCTCAGCTCAGCTGAACTCAGCGTTGTTGAACTTTTTCGCCGATAAAGACAACGTCGTTCCTCGGCGAGTACTCCTATCGGCAGCACCCCGGCGATGACACATACGGCATCTTCTGATACCGTGCGAAATGCGCTGGGAACTCTAAGGGCGCTCAACCGATAAACTGACGCCACCTTCCGTCGTGCATGNACGGCATCTTCTGATACCGTGCGAAATGCGCTGGCAACTCTAAGGGCGCTCAACCGATAAACTGACGCCACCTTCCGTCGTGCATGCTGGATCAAGAGTACGTCAGCCAAAATGGAAATGCCATATGTAACGACCGACGTGACAACTGATGACAGCAACGCTCTGTTCTTCTGCTTTGGCCCTCCAACGTTCGGCATGAGCCGTGAAATGACAGTCCCAACTCCAGACGCCTTCGCGCCGACTTACTCCGCCTGCTGCTTGAAGCTGAGTCGAGCATCTATCATCACTACCAGGTATCTTAGCGATGGTCGGGAGGTGATGTCGTGATTCCCAACATACAGCGTGATGGTTTCGATCTTTTATCGCCTCGTGATAAGCGCAGCCTCCGTCTTATGTTCTGCCAGCATCAGTCCCACTGAGTCCATCCATTGACGAATTCTGTCATATGCAATATCGAAAATATAATTGATCTCCTCCAGGCGTTTTCCAACGATTACCAGAGATACATCATCCGCAAATGCGACGAGTGTAGCCTCCTTGGGTAACGCTAACTTCAGAAGACCGTCGTACATAACGTTCCACAAGAGAGGGCCAAGCACCGAGCCCTGGAGAACGCCACCAGTGACGCTGTACCCTTTTGGGCCAGCGTCTGTATCATATTTCAGGACTCTGTGAAGTAGCTTCGCACCATCCTCACATTCAGCTTTGAGAGTTGATGATGTTGTCCCATCTGGCGGAGTTGAAGGCATTTTTGATGTTTAACGTTACCACCAAACATTACTGCTTCGCGCCCCATTTTTACCTCGCGTCAGAGATTGCGTCCCGTGCAATGAAGACGACTAGGTTGATGGCATCGAGTGTGGAACGACCTCTACGAAAACCGTATTGGTTGTCAGCCAATTGTGGTTCGACCACTTCCTCGATCCTCTGGTGGAGTATCCGCTCCAGTATTTTTCCGGCTGTGTCCAGCATGCAGAGTGGACGATAGGACGAGGGTTCGTCCGGTGGCTTCTTACCTTTCGGAAGGAGCACCAGTCTCTGTTGCTTCCACTTGGTTGGAAATATCCCCTCCTGAAGACACGCATTATAGACACTCAGGAAGGCTTCTGGCGCTACGTTGATTACTACTTTCAGGGCGGCATTCGGGATGCAATTCATTCCTGGTGCCTGGGCATTCCCGAGTCTGCCACAAGCTTCCAGTAGCTGCTCAAGTGACACTGGTGGGGTCGTNGCTTCTGGCGCTGTGTTGATTACCATTTTCAGGGCGGCATTCGAGATGCCATCCATTCCTGGTGCCTTGGCATTCCCGAATCTGCCACAAGCTTCCAGCAGCTGCTCAAGTGTCACTGGAGGGATCGCCTCTGCATCGCACTTCTCAGTGAAGAAGTCGAGCTCCGGTTGTTGTGGGAACAGCACAGTTACGATTTTCTCCAAAAGCTCAGGGCACGTAAGCGACAGCATCGGCTGGCTTCTCAACGTCTTCATGACCACACCGTAGGGTCGCCCCCACGGGTCCACTTCGACTTCGTCAAGGAGCTCATTCCACGCCTGTCTCTTACTTTCCTTGATCGCCTTATTGAGTGTCCGGCGTGCCTCCTTATACTTGATCTCCAGTTCTTTGCAGTTTGGTTTCTTCCGGCCTCATTGTGCTTGCCTCCTCGCTCGAATGCATGCCTTTCGTAGGGTGGCGATGGTGTTGTTCCACCAGTACACCGATGGATGGTTCCTTGTACTACGCTTCCGGGGCATAGTTGCATCGCAGGCGTCGGTGACTCTACGCATAACTTCCGCCGCTTTCTCCGTGGCGTTGTTTCCTCGCATCGGGCGATCATCGAATATTTCACGGAGTAAGTTGGAGTCAAGGGCGTTCGACTTCCATCCAACCGCGTTGGTCTTGTTGGCTGCCGATCCAGTTTTCCGAACGGCAGATACTTCCCAGGAAATCGTGTTGTGGTCACTAGCGGTGTAGATATCCATCACCTCCCAGTTGCAGCTTCCCCTAGCGAGGCTGCTGCTTACGAAGATGAGGTCTACGATTGAACTAGCTCCTCCTCTCTCGAAAGTTGGTTTTTCGCCACTATTCAGCAGTACCACGTCCAAAAAAGATATGGCCTCCAGTAGCGTTTGTCCCCTCGTGTTTGTCTCCTTGCTGCCCCAGTCGACCGCCCAGGCATTGAAGTCCCCAGCGATTGCTATGGGGAAGTGCTGCTTCGCGTCCTCGGTCAATCGATCCAGGAAGTCTGTAAACTCATCGATGGACAGGCTAGGCGGAGCATAGCAGCTGTAGAAGTGAATTCCACCCAGCTTAGCTCTCACAAAGCCGCTCTGCGCAGTATTGACGCCACTCTGGAAGGGGTATTTACCGCAGGACCAAATAACGGCCTTGGCGGTGGTGTCCGTCTCCCATGGCTGATCATGCAGTAATTGTACGGCTTGTAAGAAGATCGTATGCAGCCTCGCAGTGATTGAGGTTAAGCTGAAGTATTCTCATCGTCGATTTTTGGTCAACGCCTGGAGTGCCTCCTTGTATGCTGGGCATCTACCGCTGCTAGCAATATGAGCACTGTTGTCCATGCGACCCTTTGCGATGCAGAGGACGCATTTGGCATCTTTCTCGCATTTTGCGACCAGATGACCATCCTCACCGCATTTGATACAGTTTTTGGAGCGGTCAACCAAGCTTTTGCACTTATTGGCAAGATGCCCGAAGTCCCAGCACTTGAAGCACTTCAGGGGTCTCTCCACTCTCCTGACCCGGCGGTTTACCCACCCGATCTTAATCTTGCCGAATTCTCCGACAATTTTCTTCGTCGTCGCGACTGGCAGTCTCACCCAGGCCGTCTGGGTACCTCCGTATGCCTTCCGCAGTGACTTGATCGCATTTAGCGAAATTCCACAACTTTCTCCGGCAGCCTTCTGCAAAGCTTCGAGGATTTCTTCCTTCGTTGCTGTCTCCTCGAGGTCCTTGATTTCGATATCTTCTTCCGGTGTCTTACTGAGGACCTGCGCATCATTTCCAAAGAGTTCAGTGATGGCGTTCTGCAGGCCTGGAGCTTTGTCGCTGTGCTCCTTTCNTTCGAGGATTTCTTCCTTCGTTGCTGTCTCCTCGAGGTCCTTGATTTCGATATCTTCTTCCGGTGTCTTACTGAGGACCTGCGCATCATTTCCAAAGAGTTCAGTGATGGCGTTCTGCAGGCCTGGAGCTTTGTCGCTGTGCTCCTTTCAGAGGATGATCAACATGTCTCCCGTAGCCGTCTTCCGGATCTTTTCCACGTACTGGTGGGACTCACGGGCTGTCGCGTCCTGCTTCATTCGCTTGAGGTGTGTGTTTGTATGTGTATGTGTGTGTGTGTGTGTGTGTGTGTGTGACTGTGACATAAAAATTTTTGGGACACGATTGCTCTAAAACAAACGGTTTGAATTTTTCTTTCAATCGATGCATCTTCATGTAACTTAAAACCGATTAGTTTGTGAAGACGATCTCAGCCTCAGCAATTCTTCAGTAATTCGCAAAAAATATGTGAAAAAACGCCATAAATGATGTTTTTTTCACATATTCCACTGTCTTTCAAATAAATGATGCGATTTGATTTTTTTATTCTCAATCGATGCGTGTTAATGCAACTTAGAACTGATTAGTTTATGAAGATGATCGTCTCAGCGATTCGTTAGTTGTTCGCATGAAAAGTGTGAAAGAAAATCTTTTCAATTAGTTTTCTTTGAAAAGTCAGGAATTTTACCGAGAATAATGATAAGATTTGATTTTTTCTACGATCCGCGCATCTGCATCACTATTCGAAGATCGACATGTCTAAATTGTAAGACCGGATTGTCCGAATTTTTATGGAACTGATTGCTATTTATTTTAAATTATTCCATGCTGATTGCTAGGGAGGCGACGGAGGGGGAGAGTCCACCCCTAAGTATGTCTAACCTCATTTTTAGATCCTTATATTCTGAACCTTGAATTTTTACGCTTCTATTTAGAACCTTAGATTCCTTATACTTTGACCCCGATATTTTGACCCTTGTATGCAGACACTTATATTCTGTCCCTTATACTTTGATTTATATTTTGACCTTTATATTCGGATATTTTGATCTTTATATTTAGACCCTCATGCTCTGACCGTTATATTCTAACCCTTGTCTTTAAACCTTTATATTTTGATTGTTCTACTTTGACCCTGACATACTTTGCTGAAATTGGGTGTGACCTATCATGTGGCGAACCAATAACATCCTGACCGATGCCCTTTTTATGTTCATTCAAACATTGGGAATGGGTTTACACTTGGGAGACAAATGTCCCTGTAATTTTTTTTTAATCCGAGAAAAAATCATCGATTTTAGAAAAAATCACAGCCAAGATCAGAAATAACGGTAAAAATGTATGTCAGAAATAAGGTTCAGAATTAGAGTCAGAGGTAAGGATTAAAAATAGTGTGCGGCAATAAGGGTTAGAGTTAAGGGTGAAAATGAGTCAGAAAAACTAGGGTCAAAAATGAGTGATTTAGGGCTTCCAACATTCGTCCATGGGAATTTCTTTTATGAAATGCATAAGTAAATTAATGGTTCATTGAATTAGTAACTCAATAAACCATTAAATTATTGATTGAGCAAATTCACTGACAATACTCAAAAATGGTCTTACATTTTTAATCTTCCTCGCTATACCGATCTTACATTAGCAGTGAATCTAATACCTCATAGAACTTAAACCAACCTAAAGATCTTAAAATCAGATCCGTTTTCGATCTTTAAATTGGAGATCTACACGGGGTGTTATTCCTATTATTAGAGTCATGGATAATCTTAAATTGTGTAAGATCTCATGGTAAAATCGGATATTGATCTGATTTTAAGACTGTTCATCGGACTTACGGTCTTAGACCTTAGTTTCGGACCGCTCGCAAAACGGTATTTTTTGCAGTGATGGCATTCGATTTTGATTGGATGCTGAGCAAAATTATCTCAACAGGTTTCTCGTTATCTGGATGGGAAGTTCTAAATTCGTTTTTTTTTCCAATGAACCGAAATATGGGAATTGATCGGGAAGTTATTTTATTTATTTTTACCCAGTCAAATTTTTTGATGCATGTGATGTTCTGTAGTAAGAGCTTGTCTACAGTAGTTGTAATGAGCCCATACTAATAATACTATACTAATGTGATACTAATAATACTGTCAAAAATATCAAACAGAAGATTTTACGTGAATCCTTAATTCCGGCCCATTCACGATCAGAAACTGTTCCTACTTAAGATCAGAAACTCAGCAATAAGGCAAAACTGGGATCAGGAATTGTTTGCAAGACCAAATTTTTTTAACATTCTATTTTTAACCATTTTTGATTGAGGTTGCTGAGCTTAGCTGATCAGAAACTGTATTATCTGCCTTACAAATTTGAATCATAGAATGCGGAATTGAGATTGCACAATGTGTAATTGGGTTGGTACATTACAATTTAATGGAATTAAATATAAATATCGTCTAAAAAAATTACACGTGTGCAGTGTAACATAATGTTGGTATTAAATTCTGCCAGGAAGTCTTGGTATCTCAGAAACCGAACACTTCTGGTATAAAACCGGTATATAAACTGACGTTATTTCTCGTACTGATTCTTACTTTTTGCGTGTATAACATGCATAATACATGAAAATTCTCAATGCCTCCTTTAGGCATATATATATATATGGAAATAATTACCGTGAGTCGTTTATCAGGATTAACTTCAATCATTCCTCGAAGTAGATTCTGACAATCAGGTGGAACGAAATGAGGAATGTGGAAAACACCCCTCTTCACTTTTTCCAGTAGTTGACGGAGGTTATCATCATCAAATGGTAACGCTCCAACTAGTAGTGCGTAAAGAATAACTCCACACGACCAAACGTCTGCTTTTCTACCATCATACTTTTCTCCCTGTACAAAAGTAGGAACATCACTAATTCCGTGACATCGGTGAAAATAGTGATTGAATGAAAAATTGAAGGATACTTACCCTGATGACTTCGGGACAAGCGTAATGAGGTGAACCGCAGCTCGTTTCTAGCATTGATCCAGCTGGTTGGAGTGATGCCATTCCAAAGTCCGCTATTTTTATATTGTTCTTCTCATCCAAGAGTAAATTTTCAGGCTTCAAATCTCGATGGCTGAGTTAATTATAACGGTTAGAGTTGTTTATTTAATGATATTGATAAATTTGAAAGGAAGCTCTCTTACCATATGTTGTGGCTATGACAAAAATCTAATGCAGAGATAATTTGTCGAAAGAACCTTCTTGCTTCTTTTGGCGTCAGTCGAGCTTTTTTGACGAGATAATCGAAAAGTTCTCCGCCGGAGACATGTTCCAAAACCAGATACCTGATGATTTAGTAAAGCAATCCATTAATTGATTATTCAATTATTTTATTGCAATTGATTATTCAATTGATAATATTGTTAAGTTCGTAAAAATAATGAAGGCCAAATTTAGAATAAGGGCTGCTTTATTATTACATAATTAGAAAGATACCAATTGAGCGAGTATTCTAATCAGAGCTCTCTTTTTGCTTCCGAATGGAAGCTTTATAATCGCTCAAATTTAAATTTCAAATTTTTGGTGTTAGGGTAATTAAATATGATCTAGAAAGTCCGAATATACGATTTCTAGATGGTGTATGTAGGTATGTATGTATGGGGAGCGTTCAAACATTATGTCACGCGATTACGGGGGAGGGGGCTCTGCATTTCGTGACGACTGTGATGGAGGGAGGAGGGGGTGTTGCTTAGATTGTGATGCCATACGATATTCTTTTTTTTCAATCTCAACCATCAGGGATGCATCTTTTGTCATTCCAGCCGTAAGGCAGCTTGTTACGAACGCTAAGTATCCGTGAATCGATGCTTCTAGCCGTTATGGCACAAAATATTGTTCGTAATACTACCTAAAAAAACTTTTCTAGCTCTTATGATTGCAGTTCTGGCCTTCGGCTTGTGTTGCAAACTCATATTCGATGGAAAGTATCTCTCGGGCTAGTGACGAATAGTACTACTTTTCATCATCTGTCCCTTCTACGAAAAGAAAACCGAATATCAACCTAGAAAGAAAGCTAAAAGCGTGAGGTTTAGTCAATTCGAAAGAGCAGCAGCGATACTATGGTGTAATAGCAGTTATTTCAAATGTGCGTTTTGTGCGAATTGCCGTCAACCGTCAAAAGAAACTTTTGGCAGGCATATGTAATAGCGAAGACGACGAAGATGAAGAATGGAGTGATGAAACATTGGTTGATCAACAACATCTGTTCGTACCAGAGTTTTCAAATGGTTGACGGCAATTCACACAGAACGCACATTTAAAATAACTCCCATTACACCAGAGTATCGCTGCTGCTTTCTAGGTTGATGTACAGTTTTCTTTTCGTGAAAGGGATGAATGAAAAATAGTACTTTTTGTCATTCCGGGCGTAAAGGCCGCCATAAACGAGC
Organism: Diachasma alloeum; assembly: GCF_001412515.2. Taxonomy (NCBI): domain Eukaryota; kingdom Metazoa; phylum Arthropoda; class Insecta; order Hymenoptera; family Braconidae; genus Diachasma; species Diachasma alloeum. The sequence goes on along the minus strand of NW_021680878.1, from coordinate 81,550 downwards.
GAACTTTGGGCGAACTTGGTTCGTAAGTGAACGGTCTCTCGTCTCTAAATCCCACACACGGGGCGAACTGAATATCCATGGTATGTCCCAATACAACTTTTAGAGACCCAAGACTGCACTTTTAAGGATAATTAATATCAACTTAAGAGAGGCTAGTACACAAAAGTGAATGAATAAATAACGATAAATTAATAAAAGTTCTCCCTCACGGAAAAACTGATTTTCTTCAAAAATTCTCAATAAACAATAGAATGAAGCTAATCTATAAAACAAAAAGCAAAATAAATATAGTATAAAATTCAAACTTTCCATACAAACGACAAAAAAAGTCGTTATTTTCAATGGATCGATTATATTCTCGTAATTTTTTATGGGTATCAATTATAATGAGTGAATTTCCACAAGTAATACCACGAGAGCTTCAAAATTATCGAGCAATTCCCGATAGGTTTGTTTGTGTGCAGGGAACCTTGAGGGAATTACTCGAATAATTTTGAAGCTCGAGTAGTATTCGGGAGGGAATTTTCCCATCCAAATGTCAGCCAAAAGAAATGCACTATGAGACAAAATCCATCTGATAGTTCCAACCAGGGGTTCACTCGACAACGGAATCTTTTGTTTTCCACAAATACAGTCAACATGAAAAATTACCAGTTGAATTATCAAAAATTATCAGCTGAATACCGTATTAACTATATGAAATAACGGTCGAATAGTGCAATTCTATTAGCTGACATTTGGATGAGGAAAATTCCCACAAAAATAAATGTAAAATAAATGAAAACCGAATTGGCCCAATTTTCCGCCTATTTTTCCGTGTTTTAGCATTTTTTATTGTTATTTCCCACTGCGATGGGTGGGTACATCTGGACTGATTCTGAGAGGATTCATCCCCCATCGATCCATCCACCTTTCGATGACCGTCGAATCAATTACAACCCGAAAAAATCAGGCCTGGTCGCTCGCTTCGCTCGTTCGCTGGTTGGGGTGTGATCGGTAGAGATTGGTGGAATTAGGTGTGACCCATTATGGGCCGAACCAATAACTTCCCGACCGATTCCTCTTTTTCTGTTCATTCGAAGAATAGGCAGGGGGCCGTGCCTATCCGACAGAAGGCATGTGAGCATTAGTTTACGCGTTATTAGTTTTGACATTTCTTCATTTCTGCCAATTCCATTGGTAGTATGCTTCCGAATGGATTCGTTGCAATTCTATTTCAAAAAACTTCGATTGCAAGAGGAAAACACCATTCTCATGATAACCTTCCTTTGAAGTGGAAATGTGTAAAAATGAGGTTTTTACATTTGTTGATCCTTTTCTCTTTATTCTATTCCATCAATTTTCAGTGTTTTCATTTTTTCGAATTTCAGGAATTTCAAATGAGAAAGAAATTGAAAAAATTAGTCTGAGTTGTTGCTCGCTCGCTTCCATTGCTTTTTAACTTGAGTGGGTTAACTTTAAAGTTGAAAAATTTTCAACTTTAAAATTGACCCACTCGAAACTTTTCGAACTTCAATGTCAAACCCACTTCAAAATTCCCCAATTTCAAAGGTTGCTCACTTCAAAATTCCCCGACTTGAAAATGCAATTTCAAAATTTCCTCAACTTCAAAACTGACCCACTTCAAAATTCTTCAACTTCAAATTTGATCCACTTCAAAATTTTCTCAACTTCAAAGTTGACTCACTCCAAAATTTTCCAACTTTTTTTTCCAACTCTTCCCTTTTTTCAAATCACAAAATTCCAAATTTTTTTTCCAAAAACTAAACCGCTGAAGCGATTTCGCTGAAAATCCACTGCGCATCAACTCATATGAAGAAACATCGATTACATAAAATTGATTCAAATCCCATCGTTATTTCACGGAGAATTGTCGAATTTGAATCAAATTAACGCTTTTTGGCATTTTTTCAGGAGTTTTATGGAAATATCTAAAAAACCGCTGAGTGGATTCTTCTCATAAACTAATCAGCTCTAAGTTACATTAAGACTCATCGATTGAGAAAAGAGATTTTCGAATCGTTCCATCCAGTCACAAGATATCGTTCGACAAAATTTCTGTCACGTGCTTACATACACACACACACACACACCCCTCCTAGGAACTGCGGGACCTTGTCCCCTTCTAGGAACTGCAGGACCTTGTGGTTGATAGAGGGACTTGGAGATGCATCCCAAACTAAGAAGCAGTTCAAGCCGAGGCCTGTCCTTCTTAGGACATCTTGGAAGAGAAACCCAACTCTAAAAGAGGTGTGCAGGGTGGGCTCCGTAGAACAACCTACAATAAAGATGATAAGTGATGCCATAATGCAAAGTTCTCATGCGGGTATCCTTGATAAGGAAAATCCCGCCATCGGTTCCGATCGGATGCAAGCCCCGGTGGCTGATGCTGGCTCCACAGGTTGTGGGAGGAGCCAATCATCACACTCTTCAAAGGTGGACTCCTTGGCCTCACATGCTACAAGGAGGGATGGGCATCAGGCCCAACTCGAGAAGGAACGAATCCATGAATGGGACCAACCTTGGAACCGCCTCACGGATATGAACGCATTTATGCAGGGAAGGCCGAACATCCACAAAGAAATTAAAACCAGGATGTTCACGGTCATTGGTGATTTCGTGAAGCTCCGGTGCCGTGAAGAGGCATGGGCGAAGGACCAAAGGCCCAATACTGAGGCGGTGCGATTAAGGGTGCAAATACCTCTAGAAATTCAGCATTCACGAATGGACTCCGAAACGACGGTGAAGAACTCCGAAGTGGAGGAGACCGAGCGTAAAATTAAGAAAGGCAAGCGAAGGAAACGTAGCCTGAAAAACTCACCAGGGACGGAAACTCGAGACCTGAAGAAGCCGAAGTAGCAGGCATCGACGGTGAAGGATCTGCCACCTCCCGAGCCGCCCGCCAAACCGCCGGACTGGAAAGAAGTAAAGGGAAAGGAGGGGGAAAAGACTGCCCAAGCAGAAACCCTAAAAACCAGCTCAGAAAAATGAGAAGAAGACGACGTGGAAGCCCGCAGTTACGCATCTCACCTTCGTGAGCAGCACTCTTGCCAAGAGAAACTGCTCATGAAGAGTAACTGATATTTACACTGCGAATGACCAGCGGGCTATATTCGGGGAGACCTGTACTGATCAGAGAATCGGATTAACGCCGAAAAAGGCTAACTGCATTGGCTGGAGGGTGAGCACTTTGATCCTAGCTCTTATTCAGTACCGCTAGACGATCGTCCAATCAGTGGCAACAATGGTACTGAAACGGTACATAGCATCGTGAAAAGAGTGATCGAAGCTTGCAATGCTACCACGGCGAGAAAGCGGAACTTAAACCGACATCCACCGGTATATTGGTGGAATGAAACCATTGCTGTCCTACGGAAGGAATGTAACGCAGCCAGGAGACTATCTCAGCGTAGCCGCAAAAAAACAAATTTCGAGGAGTTTGAGATGAGATACAAGAAGGCACGCCGGAAGCTCAGCACAGCCATAAAGCACAGTAAGAAGCAATGTCGGAGCGAGCTTCTTACCGAGATGGAATGCGATCCATGGGGGAGACCTTACAAGGTGGTGATGACACGACTTATAAGTCAACCAATGCCGTCACCATCGTATCCTGTGCTCCTGAAGAAAATTGTGGAGGTGCTGTTCCCACAACAACCGGAATTTCACCGTCCTTCTGAACAATGGAAGGAGTGATGGTACCAAAAATCACCAGAGAAGAGCTGCTGAAGGCCTGCAATAGAGTGGGTAACACCAAGGCTCCTAGCCTGGATGGTATCCCGAACGTTGCGCTGAAGTCAGCTAACCACGCGATGCCGGAGATGTTTTTGGACGTATACAACGAGTGTCTAAGGGAGGGCACCTGCCATGTGGAAGCAGCAGGGGCTAGTATTGCTCCCAAAAGAGAAGAAACCACCGGACGAACCCGTATCATATCGTCCCCTCTGTATGCTCGATACCGCTGGCGAAATTCTCGAGTGTATCGTCCACCAAAGAATAGAAGCAGCAGTTGAATCTCTACTAGTCGAAAATCAATATGGTTTCCGGAGAGGTCGATTCACACTAGAGGCCATCAACCTTGTCATCCATACCACCAGAGAAGCGATTTCAGGAATAAGGTGGCCTAACGGCACGAAGAAGTACTGTTTGGTAGCGACGCTGGACATCAAGAATGCCTTCAAGTCAGCCAGGTGGAACTGTATTATGGAGGCTCTTGTGAAATTCAACGTATCAGCATACCTGCGGCGGATGGTTGACAGCTATTTTACAGGAAGGGTCCTCAAGTATGACACGGAGTGTGGCCCCGAGCAGTATAGAGTCACTGGGGGCATGCCCCAAGGCTCAGTACTGGGTCCCTTACTGTGGAACATCAAGTACGATGTTCTGCTGAAGCTGAAAATGCGGCGGGAGACTAAACTCGTGGCATTCGCAGATGATGTGGCCGTAGTCATCGTAAGAAAATACCTGGAGGAGATCAACTTTATCTTCGACATAGCGTTCGAGATAATCAGCCGCTGGATGGACTCAGTGGGTCTGAACCTTGCGAAGCATAAGCCGGAAGCCGTGTTGATCACTACCAGAAAGAAAATCGAGACTATAACGCTGCAGGTCGGGTCTTGTGAAATTACTTTCCAGCAGTTCATCCAATACCTGGGGGTGATGATCGATGCCTGACTCAACTTCAAGCAGCAGGCGGAACACCTGGGTATCAAGGCGTCCGGTGTCAGATCCACTTTATCACGCCTCATGCCCAACATGGGAGGTCCCAAGCAAAGAAGACGAGCGCTGCTGTCTTTAGTGGTTACGTCGGTGCTCACTTATTGTATTCCCATTTGGGCCGACGTACTCCGGCTGCAAGAAGCACGGCGTAGAATCGCGCCAGTCTATCGGCTGAGTGCCCTCAGAGTTGTGAGTGCATACTGGACGGTGTCGGACAGCTTGAAACGATAGCAGCTGAAGTGGGACAACTCCACCAAAGGGAGATGGACTCATCTTCTGATCCCGAAGGTGGATGTCTGGCTGAATCGCGACCATGGAGAAGTCAATTATTATCTCACACAGATGCTGTCGGAACATGGGTGCTTCCCGCCTATCTTCATAAATTCAAACATGAGGATTCCCCGGAGTACCCGGTCTGCACAGGAGATGAGGAAGATTCACAGCATGTGTTTTTCAGATGCCCCCGTTTCAGTGAGAGCCAGCGTACTTGGAAATCAGCCCTGGAAACGGAAGTCTTGCCTGAGAACCTGGTGGAAGCTATGCTGTCATCGCAGGCAGCTTGGGACGCAATGAGCAACTTCGCGGCAGGAGTCATGAAGGAGATCAGAAGAGAGGAACGCGAGCGCAGAGATGCAGGATAAACGGAGAACCTATTGGAACCTCCTACCCATGCACAACATCTTAGTAGGGTAGGGGGACAATGACATTAAGTGGAAAATGAGGAAGAGCGAATAGCTGAGACCTCCCCGCAAAGTAATACACGAAGAGAAAAGTCGGGGAAAAATTCTAGTACTCGGTGCCAGAAACGAGGCGCAAACTGTCGAACTCCCATATTTCAATCGAAATAAGAATAAAAATTCTAGATCAGCACTGAAATTTTGCTGTAAGTTAATGAAATTTTGCAAAGAAGCACGAGAAAAATTCTAGAGCTGGCACTAGAAAATTTCCCGGTGTGTCAATTTTGTGGGGAATTCCGTAGAAAATTGTGGGAAAAATTTGATCAATTCTTGGTAACATTAGAAATTTTATTGTGGAGTTGGAGAATTTTTCTAGTGCTAGCACTGGAATTTTTGCCATTCTTCCTATCCTCGTACGTGTTCGCGCGACATCTGCAACGTTCGGCTCGCCGAAGTGAGTCAAACAGCTGCACTCGGGAGTCCCGAGTGGAGACTTACAAATGGCATCTTCAACGTCGGGTAACGTTAGCGCGTGTTCTGTAGAATTATGTGACAATCAGGGATTATTGGGCTCATTTTTCTCTGAAAGTGTGATTAACCATATCAAATTTGTGAGAAAAAAAGTGTGAAACAACCGGTTGTAAAAATTGTTGAAAATTACTGACATTATTCAGTGATTACGTTTTAAGATAATGTAATTCCCTGTAATCGTGGAACAAATGGAATAAAAAAATTTATAAAAATAATTCGTTGGCTTAAGGCTCATTTTTGTTGATACTGTAGTACATTAATTTGAATAACGTTGATGTTATTAATGAATAATTAAGGGGAAAAAAATTCTGGTCGGGAAAAATTTTTTTGTCTGTCGAGTAATTTTTCGTTTACCGATAAAGAAGATTTCGTGATGAAACGTCAAATGTTCTAGTGCCGAAGGGGAAATTTTCATGTGCTGGCACATTGCGCCTCAATTCTAGAGCAGCACTAGAATTTTTCCCTGAATTTCCCCACAAAAATTCTCTGACTTTTCTCTCCATGTATTTAACGGTGATGCCGCTAGGGAAAGTAGGGTCGACGAATTCCCGTAGTCAACTGGTTTTAGTGGGTGAGGACTCCACACAGGGTGTGACAGTAACCGCCATGTTACTGTCCACTATCGTGCGGTCAGGTACATTTCGCCTCAAGATCCCGGAGGGAAAAAAAAGAAAAAAAACACACACACATACAGACATGTCTTCAAGCTCGTATGAGGATGATTCGAGAGACCAAGAAATGTAAAGAAATTATGGAAATTGCAAATTCGATTTTCGGTGTCATTACAATAACTTCCTCCCTTCCGGCCGAGAAGTTAATTATTCATTAACTAGACTATTTGGCTCGCAAACTATGTTCGTTGTCCCTACGCGGACGAATTTCCAACGAACTTGGTTCGCCACGAACCAGCGTTCTTAAAGCAGTCTTGAAAGGTGACGAACGGCGATCTTGGGCCCCCGAACCTAGTTCGTGGGTTCCACATACGGGCGAACTCTGTTCGTGGGCGACTGGATTTCACTATGTTCGCTCGAACCGTTCGCCCAAAGTTCGCTCGTGTATGGAGGTAGCGCTTCACGAATACCTTAAGGTAGCGCTTCACGAATGCGTAGCGTTATAACAAAAAATATTGTTCGTCACACGGCCTAATGACGAAATATACTATTTTGTCATGACGGCCGTAAGGCAGCGTTTCACGGACGCGAAGCGAAGCGTAGTGTGTTTCCATAATTTCTTACGGCCGGAATGACAAAATAGTATATTTCGTCATTATGCCAAAAAAACTGCACTCATATGAGCTAGAAAAGTTATTTAGGCCGTATGACGAACAATATTTTTTATCATAATGGCTGTAAGCAACGATTCACAGATGCGTAGCGTCCGAAGGGCTACTCACTCCATAATTGAGTTACACCATGATTTCGAAATGAAGTCGATTTCGGGTGATTTCAGTGATTTCGGAAAAAAATTCATTAATTCGAAATTAGTGATTTCAGAAAAATAAAGTTAACAAATAATAGCGGTGGGGCAAAATGGGTTGTGTCACATGATGAAAATCAAAACTGGCAAATAATTACGAATTCGTTTGATCTCACTCCGCCAATCTTGAGCTGATGACGATGAAAAGCGGTCTATTTTATCATTTTACAATGGCAGTGAGTACAGTATTTTATTATCATTGTTGTCAGGCGTGTCAATTTCAAAATCACGAATTACTTGCACGGTTCGTACTACACCAGTGCGCCATTTATTTCGGTGATTTCATTGATTTCAGATGATTTCACCTGATTTCGGAGATGATTAGGAAAATGATTTCGGAGAGCTGAAATCAGTTGATTTCAGTGATTTTGGAGTGATTTCGGAATAATTTTATGCCAGAGTGGTGGCGTGATTTCGGGAGTGAGGAGCCCCGCGGTAGCGTCTGTAAAAGGCTACCTTACGGTCGGAATGACACAAACATGGATTCATGATGTTTGAAATAAAAAAAAAATAGGGTGTGACATCACAATCTAAGCAACACCCCATCCCTCTTTATCACAATCGTCACGAAATACAGACCCCCCTCGGCCCCTAATCGTGTGACGTAATGTTTGACCGCTCCTCTAGTTTCAGTGAGAAAATCACTGAAATTCAGTACCAAAAACGTAATGCGTTTCAACTACAAAAGTCCTTAAGTACAGAATACTGGTACTGAAATCAAAAACCCTGGGTTCTTAAAATAAGAACCGTTGGAGCCATTTAAATATCACGCCACACGATCAAGGAACGGAGGAAGTTCTGCAATTTGCGACGATTCGTGACGGAGAGGGGAGCGAGTTGCCTAGGCAGTGATGTCACAAGGTAATTAATGAAGATAATTTGAGGAGACAACGAAGTCAATTTAAAAACCTCAAGGCTCTTTATTTCAGTATTCAATGGTTATTATTTTAAGAATCCAAAGTACTAGATTCCAGACCCGAAGTATGTTAATTTAAGTACCATGGTTATGGGATTTCTGTCAAAATGATTGGGAATTGGAGCTTTTTTCTCTGACTCTCAGAGAAAATTCTCTTGGAATTTGAAAATGTCACTGAAATCCAGTGATCGTTCCTGAAAACCAGAAACTTTTTTCTGTGTATAATTATTATTGCTACTGGTTATGTCGTCCTACAGAGGACCAACTTGGGTTTTGAGAGGTTGCCACATAGCCAGGAATTTAGTCTCCATATTAGATACCTCTCTAAGCTCTCTCGGACTCCGATCGCTCGAAAATTACCACCACTCTTGGCACCTTTATCGCTTCCCGGCGGTTTGGTACCATACAGATGTTACAAGATGCCCAGGACTTCGCTTATTATTCAATTGATCATGAGAGTCGAATGATTTCAAGGATTACAAGTGAAAGATGGGCAGAGTTATCATAAGGGTTAAATAGCTAGAGGCTTTCCAACAGAAGTTTATCCTTCATTTTTAGCAGTGAGGGGCACAAATATAAGTGGAAATTATGTGAAGTTAAAACCAATTACGTGGGGTTGATTGAGTAAAAGTTAAAATTTCATTGAATTGGAGCTTAACGAAGGAGGCATCTTATCTGAAGGATCAACTGTATTTTTCTGGCGAAAGTGAGTTCGTAATCCGAGTAGAAGAATCTTTAATTAATGGTGCTCCACGCTCATATTCGAGAAAGAAATCCAATTAGTGACGAAATATATTATTTATGAAAAATAAACTGACAAACGCTAGATACATGACTGGTGACTGTGTGAGATCCCATCTGATATTGATAGATTGAAGAAACTTGAAACTATTAGGTATACAAATAAGTTTTAGGATACTTCGATTCCGTGTCATAAAAGTAATTCAAAGTTACCGCTTACATAGGTTATGGTGGGGTTTGTTATGTAGTATCAAAACATAAGGGAGTCATAAACATAACCTTGAATTCTGTGAATAAAACATGCAGACCGATAAGCTATTTATTAGCCACTGCATTCGCTATGAATTCCATCAAGGAAAAACTGTTAGGAAAGCATGTCAATTGATTTGTTCTGTTCTTGGGGACAACATTGTATCTAAAAGTACATGTGAGTATTGGTATAAGCGATTTAAAGAAGATGATTTCGACGTTAGTGACCGTGAACGTATCGGGGCCCCTGCAAGGGTGGATGACCAGGAACTGCAAGCGTTGCTGGATGAAAACTCTTGCCAGACGGAAAAACAACTTGCGAAACAGCTTGGAGTAACTCAACAGACCGTTTCCTATCGCTTAAACGCAATGGGAAAGATTCGAAAAGGAACAAAGTGGGTGCCACACTTTTTGACTCAAGAAAATAAATATAGCCGACTTGACATATGTCTGAATCTTTACAATAAGCAACATAGAAAGTCTTTTTTGTGGAAAATTATAACCGGCGATGAAAAGTGCATTCATTTTGATAATCCAAACCACAAATATCATTGGGTTAACCCCGGCGAGCCGACGACATCGACACCGAAGCGCAATATTCACTGTAAGAAGATCATGCTGTGTATATGGTGGGATATAAAAGACGTACTGCATTAAGAACTTTTGAAGTCTGGCGAGACAGTTACTGCCGATCGCTATCGTCAACAATTAATAAGATTGAACCAAGGAATTGAACAAAAACGTCCATTTACTGGCAAAGGAAAACGTCCAGTAAAATTGCTCCATGACAAGGCCAGGCCTCATGTGGGTACACCGGTCAAAGATACGTTAATGGCTCTTGGATGGGATGTTGTGCCACACCCGGCATATTCCCCAGGCTTAGCTCCAATTGATTTTCACTTGCCTCGGAAGATGCAAAACGAATTTACTGATGTGCGATTCAAAACATTTGAAGAAGGGCAAAAATGGGTCGATAATTTCCTCGCCTCGCAAGATGAAACTTTCTTTGCGGAAGGCATCCGTGAATTACCTAACAGATGGCTGAAGGTCATTCAAAATGATGGAGATTGGTTTGATGAATAAATGTAGTGTACTTTTTCTCGAAAATGAATTTTAAATTTTTTGCAGTGGCCTAAAATTTATTTGTACACCTAATATATTTGCCAGTTAGACTTAGAGTATCAAAACTTCACCACAGATAGACTGTGTGGAAATATCAGACCGACCAAAAGTTATACGATAGATGTTTCAGACATAATTAATGCAATATGCCATTCTTGAATTGAGGCGCAACAGAAGCCCACCGTTGCTTCGTAATTTTCAAATTAATTTTTGTTATGAATAATAAGTTACTAATATATTTCGAAACCAAACCACATTGATCTTCATCATCGTCTGCTGGAGACTAAGCGAATTCGCTCGAAAATTTTATTGGATTTCTATTGTACTTTTTATTAGCTTTTGGCCCTTTTTATTGGAATGTTCAATCGAAAATGTTCTACAGAGAAAATTGAAAGAATTTGATTTTTCTACGGAATTTCCTCGGTTCGAATTTTGCAAGTTTTTTTGTTTCATTTTCTTGATGGGAAGAAAAATAAGCAGGGGTAGAAGCCCATCTGGCAGAAATCATATGACCGTTACTTTATGCGTCATTATTTTCTCTCTCTACCAATTACATTGGCAATACGCTTCCGAATGGAAGTAATTCCAATTTCACACACAAATAAAAAATCAGAAAATTCGCTGAAAATTGAAAAATCGTTGACATTGATCAAGAGCAATATTTTTAACTATTAATATTTGGGCAGCCAGACGTATTGGTTCTCCACTTTCCATTACTTACAACGTATGATTAATCCAAAAACCGACGCCTGTATTTGTAACATTTTTTCTTCCTCTGTGTCCCGACAAATCGTCAGAGACAGACGTCATGATTCAATCAGTACATTCGTGATGCTAATAATTAATTATGAAGTTTCAAACAAAAATTTGTCGTTACCATTATTTTTCAACTTTTTCATCGATTTTAATTTGTAATATTTTCTCTTACATCAATTGTCTTATATTATTATGATTTTAATCATTTAATTTATATTAAGGACTCCCAATAATTGAAATATCTTGATGATGATTTTTATCTTGATCCGACTCAATTACTTCCTTTGACTGTATTTTTATTTGCCCATAAAATCTAACTTGCTGACGTGCATGTAACTCCCACTCAAACTCACACAGATCGTCTTCAGCGAATACTGAATCCGTTAAGCTCACTTTGTTTAATCTACGTGGTACAGCATTCTGGATGTATATCAGCTATTTATTGAATAATATTATAATTAACGAGAATGGTCTTGTAAATTCCAAAAATCAAATTTATGAAACTAACTTGATGCATAGGAAAGCGATTGATGAATAAAGTAATGATGTGGGGATCATAAATTAAAATTTTGGACAATCTTGATCTCGTTCCATATGAGCCATTGAAGAGAAGAAAACAGAAAAATGAAGTGCCGTTGATTTCTTGTCGTCCGATCGGATAAAACATGATTCCTGATAAACTGCGAGAGGAAGAAAATATACATATATATTCGATGAGAAAAACTCTCATATATAAAGTAGTATATTCAAACCACGTAAGTCGTTGAATATAACGAGGAAAAATGCATTCGAATTTTCAGAAGGAAAATATGATTCATCATTGATAAATCATCAGATGAATTCTAAAGTGTGTGAAAAATCAATTTATTATTATTTTCTCTACAAGTATTTTTTCAAATAATAATCTTTCGTTTGAATAAGATCAAACAAAAAAAAATTATTCATGATTGTCAAATAACGGATTTTGACCCTTTTGACCACTGTATTCATTTCCCTTTTCAAGATCTTTCTGTTTTTTATATTTTTCTGTATCTCGAAAAATTAATTTATACATAAGATCATCATATACATCTCATCCTTGCTGCCTATGTTCCTCAAAACGCTCAATTTTTGGAACGCGTACAATTAGATTCATCTCATGGACAGAAACGCTAGCTCCATTCAACGCAGGCAAGAGTCTCAACGTAATATTTACATGAAATGTAATATTGAATAACGACCATACTTTGATGAATGAAAATTAATATAAAATTTACACCTCTTAGAAAATTAGACCACGCCAACCTCTGTCTCTGCCACGACTATGGCTATCGAATATCCATCAAATATTAGATTATATGGAGTAAAAAAACATGAATTTGTATTATATGACTTTTGAAGTCATGCAGAGATGGAAAACATTGATAAAATTACGATTTGATTTTTCAGAAAAAAAAGCGTTTCGGATGAATTACTCTATGCCAGGATGTACTGAATCGATTGACACAAAATTTTATACATGAATATGGCCCAATCATGCAAACTAGTAGCCAGAATCTCAGATGTGTAGTCCATGTTTAACGCGTAGTGTAGAGCCCACATTGGATTTTAAGTTAAAAAACTAGAAAAACGCTGATATTTCGAAAACTTTGTATGGGAGGGTATGCATATTTTGATTGATCTTGATAGAAGATACCATGACGAATATTTTGAAAAAAAAAGTCAATCAGACCAGTAGTTTCGGAGATATTGAGCATTACAGTTTTTCACAAAAAGTTAAATATCTCCTAAACTACTCATCCGATTCAGCTTATCTACAATTCCATCCTGTAATATCATAAAGACTACAATCGTATCAAATTTCAACTTTCTATCTTAACTTTTGGGGGCGCTATCGTGCGTACAACGATTTTTTTCATAAAAATGAAAAATGCCAATTATTACCAAACTGTCGATAGTTACATAGCAATATTATAATTTAATCCAATAGATATTATCACAAAGAAGATTTTGGCATCAAAAAAATTCAAATTGTTCATGTAGTTTTTGAGATATTGAGGTACAAAGATATTTGAGAAATTGTTGTATCTCAGAAACTACTGGGCCGATTGAGCTGAAACTGCGCCCAGAAATGCTTCAAAGTAATACCAATCATGTGATAAAATTTCAGATTTTTAGCTTCAACTTTAGTCCTTTTACTTCCGAATGGAAGCATTGTATTTGACCGATTTTCATATATTCTAATTTTACCTGGAAATTATGTAGAATGTTATAAAACGTAAAGAAATGATGTTTAGAAAAAATGTCTGTACGTCTGTGTGTGACAGATTGAGTTTTCGTCGATTATTTTTTAGAAAAAATAACATTAATACCGTGAAATTCATCCATAAAAATCTGCAATTTTGCATCAAAATAGGTACTATCAATGCGCAATTTTTGAGCGCAATTTGAAGGCAATCGGTCCAGTAGTTTCTGCGATATAGTCATTCATAGAAATTTCGTTTTTCCTTAATATCTCGAGAACTATTCATCCGATCGAATTTTTTTTTTTCAAAATATTTGTCTCGATTTTTTCTATTTTGATCACTCAAAATATGTATACCCGTTTATACTAAGTTTTCGAGATACTGCGGTTTTTCTGTTTTTTGCGTAAAAACCTTGTACGCACGCTAGCTCGAGAAAAAATCGAGATAGGAAGTTGAAATTTGGTAGAATTCTAGCTATTATAATCCTACAACTTGGTATTGTGTTTGAGCTAAATCGGATGAGTAGTTCCTGAGATATAGTCATTTATCTGAATTTCGATTTTCCTTAATATCTCATCAACCATTGACCCGATTCAATTTTTTTTTCCAAAATATTCGTCTCGATTTTTTCTATCTCGATCGTATGTATGCCTGTCTTAGGAACAGGGAAATGGTACGGATTCATTCGGAAGCTTACTACCAATGGAATTGGTAGAATCTATGTTATAAAACGTAAAGAAATGATGTTTAGAAAAAATGTCTGTACATCTGTGTGTGACAGATTGAGTTTTCGTCGATTATTTTTTAGAAAAAATAACATTAATACCGTGAAATTCATCCATAAAAATCTGCAATTTTGCATCAAAATAGGTACTATCAATGCGCAATTTTTGAGCGCAATTTGAAGGCAATCGGTCCAGTAGTTTCTGCGATATAGTCATTCATAGAAATTTCGTTTTTCCTTAATATCTCGAGAACTATTCATCCGATCGAATTTTTTTTTTTCAAAATATTTGTCTCGATTTTTTCTATTTTGATCACTCAAAATATGTATACCCGTTTATACTAAGTTTTCGAGATACTGCGGTTTTTCTGTTTTTTGCGTAAAAACCTTGTACGCACGCTAGCTCGAGAAAAAATCGAGATAGGAAGTTGAAATTTGGTAGGATTCTAGCTATTGTAATCCTACAGCTTGGTATTGTGTTGGAGCTAAATCGGATGAGTAGTTCCTGAGATATAGTAATTTATTTGAATTTCGTTTATCCTTAATATCTCATCAACCATTGACCCGATTCAATTTTTTTTTCCAAAATATTCGTCTCGATTTTTTCTATCTCGATCGTATGTATGCCTGTCTTAGGAACAGGGAAATGGTACGGATTCATTCGGAAGCTTACTACCAATGGAATTGGTAGAATCTATGTTATAAAACGTAAAGAAATGATGTTTAGAAAAAATGTCTGTACATCTGTGTGTGACAGATTGAGTTTTCGTCGATTATTTTTTAGAAAAAATAACATTAATACCGTGAAATTCATCCATAAAAATCTGCAGTTTTGCATTAAAATAGGTACTATCAGTGCGCAATTTTTGAGTGCAATTTGAAGTCAATCGGTCCAGTAGTTTCTGAGATATAGTCATTTATCGAAATTTCGTTTTTCCTTAATATCTCGAGAACTATTCACCCGATCGAATTTTTTTTTTTTCAAAATATTTGTCTCGATTTTTTCTATTTCGATCACTCAAAATATGTATACCCGTTCATACTAAGTTTTCGAGATACTGCGGTTTTTCTGTTTTTTGCGTAAAAACCTTGTACGCACGCTAGCTCGAGAAAAAATCGAGATAGGAAGTTGAAATTTGGTAGAATTCTAGCTATTATAATCCTACAACTTGGTATTGTGTTTGAGCTAAATCGGATGAGTAGTTCCTGAGATATAGTCATTTATCTGAATTTCGTTTATCCTTAATATCTCATCAACCATTGACCCGATTCAATTTTTTTTTCCAAAATATTCGTCTCGATTTTTTCTATCTCGATCGTATGTATGCCTGTCTTAGGAACAGGGAAGTGGTACGGATTCATTCGGAAGCTTACTACCAATGGAATTGGTAGAAATAAAAGAAAGAAAAAGACTTATAAGACAAAAAGTAACGGTCGTATGCCTTCTATCGAATAGGCTTGAACCCCTGCTTGTTTTGCTTCCGAATGGAAGCATTGTTTGACCGATTTTTTTGTCATGATTTATAAAACTTTTCGAAAAAATCGACCCACACTTTCGGACACACACATACATGGTCCTGAAATTTTGTATTTTCACGTTTCAGACCATTCTACATCATTTCCAAGCAAAATTAGCGAATCGAAAAATCGACCGATTATAATGCTTCCATTTGGGGAAATTCTGTAGAAAATAACGCAATAGAATAAATTTTACAAAAAAAATTGAATTCTATTGACTTTCTATAGAATATTTTCTATTGACCATTTCAATAGAAACGAGAAAAAAGTAATATAAATTTCAATAGAAATTCAACATATTTTTTTAGCTAATTCGCTAGATTTTTCTATTAAAGATTTACGTACGTGATGGGCTTCGATCTTAAAAAATATCGATAACTTTCAGCAGGAAATTTGTTTAAAAAATTGGCCAAATAAGCGGTTTTCTGTTATCCCTTATGGACATTACAGTGGGGTCTGAAAAGACCAATAGAATGAAAATTTGTCAAAACATACAATCCATTCAACAATAATGTAAAAAATCAGGCCCACTCGCGCGCTCACTCTACGGGGTATGACCGGCAAGGAGGGGTGGAATTGGGTGTGACCCATTACGGGTCGAACCAATAACTTCCCGACCAATTCCTTTCCTCCATTGATTTCCGAAAAATCGAAAATTGTGATGAACTGCTGAGTTAATGTGTTCCAGAATTCCAGAATTTGTGCGTTACATCAAGATTCATCGTTTCTAACAAAAAAAACTTCAAATCGCATCGTTATGCATGGAGAAATGGTTTCGTTTACAAAAAAACGCAAATTTTCGACTTTTTTCGAGATGTTTTTTGGAAAAAACTGGAGAAACGCTGAGACAATTGTTTCCATAATCTAATCAGGTTCCAGTTACATAAAAATACAGCGATTGAAAAAAAAAATTGAATCGTATTCTTTGTTCAAGAGAAATCGTGGCACAAAATTTTTGTCACAGACGTACGCACACACACACACATATATCCACACATACAGACAGGTACCTGAAAAAGATCAGAAGTGGTTCTAAAGGTCATAAAACGTGGAGAAATGCTCAAATTCCCACATTCGATTTTCGGGGTCAATACAATAACTTCTTCCCTTCGGGTCGGGGAGTTAAAAATATCCAAAACTGCACACACAGACTAACAATAGAAATAATTTTTAAGATTACTACTCGTACATGTGGTTAAATGGACCATTGATAAGTTCAGTGTTTTCTCCATGTTATCCCTGAAGGAATAATGTTGAGAAAATACAAACATTATCGTTTTGAATATTTTGTCACGCTTTCTGAATGTATTAAATTATGCATTGGAGCAAAACCAATTAGCAGCCATTTCTATAAATGCAAAATTATTTCCAAATTTTTCAAGTTTTTGCATAATTTATTGGAATGTATACCGTGGAGGCACCAGTGGTCACGTGGTACCCTTCTTTCGGAAGTTGAGCACTCTTGTGATAGAATTTTGCATTTTTCTAACAGCCTTCGCTATCGGCGGCCATTTGGAAAATTTGCCGATGCAGCCCGATAGTTCAGGTACAAAACGCGATATCTATTAATTTCCCACGAATTAACGGGAATTGAAAAAAAATTCAAGTTGATAGTCTCGTGACGGATACGGTGAATGAGTAGTGATCAGTGTGTGAACGCTAGGATTGCTCGCTGATTTATAAGGATTTCACCTGAAAATGCAAGTAGAAAAATGCTTTCGAGCAATTTGGTTATATAGAGGGATCGATTGAGAATATGTAGAGATAAGAAAGAACGAAAAAAAATTATTATTGCTAGAGAAATCATGTTTCCGAAATCTGCATGGCCGAAATGATGGCTACTGTAGTGAATGGACGTGTATTTCTCCTTCTAACCTTAACCGATTCGTCTTATCAAAAGGGCTCTCCTGTTATAAAAATATTCAGTTCTTCATTTTTTCCATTATTCATCATGAGAATATTGATAAAAATGTGGAATAAAAATGAGAGCAACAAAATCACTCAATTTTCTTGTCTTTCAGATCCACACCTACGAACGATTCAAAATCAAAAAGACAAGATCTCAATATTCTGTCGAGATTTTCAGAAGAAAAACAAGGGACAGAAGCCTGATATCACGGGAGAGATACAAAGAGAACTGATAGATGATACAAGTGGAGATAGTCAAGATACCAACAGTCCTTCAGCCAAAATTGCTTCCAAAAGGGGATAGGATGGAATCGCAATTATTTCCTTTGTGTACCTGATTATTGATTAATAATCATTTTTTAATTTTTAAACAGTTGATCGTTATTGAGAAAATAATAAAATTATCTGAAATATGTTTTGCATCAGCAATTTCTCTCGTTTTCCTCGGCCAATCCCTTATTAACCATATCGCCCGATAATTGCAAGCCTGATTTCCGAAAAATGGGGTGGGTCGATTTTGGGTGTCCGAGCACTACCTACCGAGAACTGAGTTGTCTTTTCTTGAATATTGATCTGATTCCCGGGTATTTTCAACAAAATCAACTCTTTTTCTGCTAGGAAAACTTCAGGGATCACTTTAGAGCCCTCAGCCTCATTATTGATAAGTAGAATGTGAATGAACCGTTCTTACGTTAACATTTTTCTTAACCTTGCGATAACTGGTGCCCCCACGGTAGCCGGAAATATGATAAATGAGCGCAACCGGAGCTCTCTAATTCAATTACTGAGGGAGATATTGAAGATTTAATTTTTTTTCTTCTAAAAACTTTTTTCTGTCAATTCTACATACAAGCAACTAAAAACAACAACAAAATTTGAACCGACAGATGTTATCGGAAATTTTCTCAACTTTTCGAAAAAATATATTTTTCTGTGTCTATGTATTTTTACGTAGGAAACTCAAATAGAAAGTTTGAAACGATTATTTTGGTTCGTTCCTCACTCTTTTTTGTTTTTGCTTCAGAATGGAAGCCTTGTATTTGACGGATTTTTCGATTCGCTAATTTTGATCGGAAATGATGTAGAATGTTATGAAACGTTGAGAAATGATGTTTTTACGTCATGTCTGTATGTATGTCTGTGATAACTTGGATTTTGGATGAACAATTTTTCGAAAATTCAACATAAATATGGTGCAATCGGTAGATAGAAATCTGAAATTTTGGCTCCTGATAGCTATGAATGAACTCTATTTTGGTGCGCTTATTCAGCCCAATCGGCCCAGTAGTTCCTGAGATATATCAAGTTGTTTAAATTTCGTTTTTCATCAATATCTCGGAAACTACTGCACCGATTTCAATTTTTTTTCAAAATAATCGGCTCGATGGCCTCTGTCCAGGCCAATCAAAACTTATCTACCGATCATAGAAAGTTTCAGAGATATTGCCGTTTTTCTGTTTTTTCGCTGAAAATCGTGTTCGCACGAGAACTTGAGAAAAAATTGGGTTAGCGAGTTGAAATTTGGTATGACGCTACCTCTTATAATAATAAAGGTTGGTATTTTAAATGGACGCAATCGGCCTAGCGGTTTCTGAGAAATTCGACCTTTTGTGTAAATATATTTTGTCAAACATCTCGCAAACTCCTTGACGGATTTGAATTTTTTTCTTCAAAATACTCGTCTTAATGGCCACTATTTAGAACAATCAAAATATTGTTACAGAATGAAATAAATTACCATTTCCCCCGTGTGAATGAGAATGGAATGGAACTGTATGTATAGGCATTAGTATGATTGTAGTTTGTTTTCCCTCCTGTACGAATGTGAGACTGATTGGACTGTTCTTCTGTTTAACTTCTGTCATTCATAATAACCCGCCCCATTTATTTTGAATTACGTCTCCAATTCATTTTAAAGACTTCAAGATTACTACAATTGGTGTCAGAAGTAAAAAAAAGAGAAAATAGGAAAAGAAACCGGAAGTAACAGGAGGATAAAAAAACCGAAAGTGACCAGAGTGGAATACACAGTTTCCTCCATCTACTAACGGGATGGATAACGGATCGGCATCTGACAGCGAAGATTCTTCCTCTCTAAGGTCAGATATTCCCACAATGCTCCATCGAGGACCTCTGCGCGATGGTTTTCGTCCGTTTTCTGCTCCACCGGAAAGGAATGCTGAGGACCCACTTGGAGATAGAGTCAGACGGAGAATTCACACACTTCAAAAGGATTTCCAGGAAGAATTACGCAACGTTGAGGCAAGAATGTCTCAAGCAAGGCAAGACGATGGAGAAGAAAAATGATTCGTGAGGAGATTCATGCGTCCATCAGAGAGATTTTCATTAATGAATCATCAAATACAAATAATGTTGAATTTCTCAATCTTCCCAATCTCAACCGCACTAGAACTTTTAGAAATGCAAACCCAGCACATGCTTGTGCTTCTGCTAACCCAACACATGCTCATGCTTCTGCTAACCGGACTCACGCTTCTGTAGTTATCGCTAGGAATTCAAATGTAGAAATTGGCGTCAAGGTTAAACCTGACACTTACGATAGTTCTACCCCCTGGTCACATTATCACAAGCAATTTATGATTGCTGCCTGTAATAATAAATGGTCAGACTCAACAAAAGCAGCACAATTAACTACTCTTTCGCGTGGAAAAGCTCGCGAAATTCTAGATTATCTTTCCACAGCAGAATTGAACGATTACCACAGGATTATTCAAATGAATGAAGAATTCAGCGATGAGCATTTTGCTCGAATGAATCACAATCAATTGGAGTACCGTGTTAGAGGCGAAAATGAAAGCATTGCAGATTTTGGAGAAGAACTAAAGAAATTAGCACGTCTTACATTTCCATCTACCCCAATTGAAGCCCGCGATCGAATTTCATGTTCTCAATTCATCAGAGGACTCAAGAATCCTCAGATTCAATATCAATTACGTTTTGAACGGATTACTTCTTTACCTTTGGCAGTTGAACGCGCGACAGAGTTAGATGCAATCGACCGAACTTTGAACGAGGAAATGAATCTTCGGTCTAATTCTAATAAGAGGAAATTCATTCCCCATTTTCCCGACAATTCCAAAACCCAGTCGAATCACAGTACAATGACTTCTCGACCTACTCATCCGAACAATAAATCTAAAATCTAATGTTTTCATTGCAATGCTTTCAGCCATTATGCAAATGAATGCAAAAACAAGATCCTCAACCACCAAATTTTTCTAATAATCGATTCTGCGGGAATTCAACGTCGAGGTTCTCACGTCCAAATTCATCTAGTTCTTCTAACTTTCACAGGAACAGATCCCAAAACTGCAGACGAACTCAAAATTTTAACTCAACTCACACCAATGTTTTGGGCCAAAATGACAACGAAATGAACAGAGCATCGGAAAACTAAGGAGAGTCAATTCAGCAGGGGATGGATTGACTCATACACTTCTTCCGAAAACACGATGTTACCAAACAATTATCAATGGACAAATGATGAACTTGAACCTGACGCTGAATGGAAAAATCGATAATCGAGAATGTCTGATGCTAATTGATTCTGCTTCTGATATCTCAATTTTAAACCCAAAGTTTTTCGACAAAAAATCGAATTCCTTTAAGAAAGTCAATCAATCAATGACAATTTTAACTGTTGCCAGGACGAATTTGATTCATCACTCAACAGAATACTACGATGCAAATGGGAGGAATTTCTGTAAACTTGGACCTTGTAATCGCTGATATTCAAGAAGATTGTATCCTCAGACTAGACTTTTTGTATAAATCTGGACTGCACTCAGATTTACGAGGCATTTTAGAGGAAAAATTCAACTCAAGGTCTAAGAGACAACAATTCAGTCTACAGGGACACTGGTTCAGTCTTTACCAGAACATCTAACGAAACTTTTTGAATCATCTTCGAAATTCCCCAATTATTCACAGAAAACAACATTCACAAACTTTTTATTGAATTATTAGCAATCATTTTCCAAAGGAGAAGGGGATGTGGGACGCTATCGGAACACAAAACACAATATCTGTTGGAATGACACTGCACACGGGCGTAGTATGGGTGAGCTTTTTAGGTGAATGGGTGTGTTATCCAGGGAGCTGGATAGTGTGCGAGTGGTATTATCGGCAGAGATTCCACTTATGATTATGATATACACCGTGTCATCTGGTGCGATCATCAGTTATTACTGTTGTGTTGATTCAGCGTATTCTTTATTAATAAACACTTTTCCTTATTTTCTGAACCCCTTTGGTCTCATTTAATTATTCAGGTTATGGGGCCAGCCCATAGGGGAAGATTTTAGGATAAAAGTTGAACCGGAGAAAAACAGCGTTTTTCTTGAAAAGTGAAGAACAGATTGAGTCTGTTAAGCGTGGATTTATGTTAGCATTTGGCAAGATGGATGACAAACACACGCTGATACATCGTTCCGATGGGAGCAATTTTAAATTGTGGAAATTACAAGTTCAAGCGATGTTGAGAGGCAAGAACTTGATGGGATACGTTGATGGTACGGAGAAAAAGCCAGAAGAGTCGGCGGCTGTGAAGGATAAAGATGCCTGGTTGAAAGGTGATGGAGGAGCGCGTAGTATTTTGGTCGGAGCTTTGGAGCCAATGGAAGCGAATATAATCCTGGGATGTGAATCGGCTAAAGAGGTTTGGGATAAATTAATAACTTTAAATGAGCAAAAGATCACTCTGTCTTGGTGATGCATTTATATGAGGAGTATTTTGCAATGAAGATGGAGGAAGCTGAGACGGTTTCAGCTTATGTTTCAAAAGTGTCACTCCTAGCGGCAGAAATCGAGAGTTACGGTGAGAAACTGTGAGACAATATTAAGATGGTTAGGATAGTTAGTAGTCTAACTCCACGGTTCCAGAATTCTCGAACAGTCTAGTACAATATTAGAGAAGGTAGAGATCTTACAAATTTATTAGTTCGATTGAAACGTGAAGAGGGTCAGTTGAATTCAGGGGCTCAGACCGGAACTAGTGAAGGGGCTTTCAATATGAGACATAATTTTCAAAGAAGTGACCAGCGAGTCGGTGGTCATCATGCTGGTGGTCGTTCGGGAAATGGTCATCGAGGTGGTGGTCATTCAGGTGGTAGTTGTCGAGATAGTAGTCGTCACGGGAAGTCTATAGCGGAGTTAAAGAAACTTACAAGGTGTAAGGCGTGTAATCAGTTTGGTCACTGCGCAAGGGAGTGTCCGAATGGAGGTAATAATTGTGGTTTTATGCATCAATCGAATCAGGCTCATGGGGATTATAGTAAATCTGAAGCAGCTTTTGTGGCGAGTATCGACAGTATTCAAGCAACGTCATATGATGATGTATAGTTGTCAGATTCTGGAGCAACAGCACATATGACTGGATGAAAGGATTGGTTCCATGAGCTGGTGGAACCTGAGAAGGGAACAATGGAGACGGCTAATGGGGATTTGCTTCCCATTAAAGGTGTTGGAGTTATTTTGATTGAAGCCTATGTAAATGGTCAGTGGGAGCCGAGTCGTCTGGAGAACGTTCAGTATGTCCCTGGTTTGCGGAGGAATTTGTTTTTGGTTGGAGCTGCGACTGAGAAAGAGTACGTCATGAATATGAATAGTGGTGTATGTACCTTGACAGGATTACGTGATAGTCGAAAACAGTATCGAATGGTTTTTCGTCAGAGAAGGAAAGAGTCAGCTAATCTGGCGCATGTGTCAGCACTCCGACAGTGGCATCGTCGCCTGGGACATATTGATGTAGCAGCAGTGAGGAGAATGGTTCAGAGTGGAATGGCTGGACATTTGAAATGTGATGATATGGGTGATTTCTTCTGCAAGGAGTGTCAGCATGGGAAGATGACTCGTGTTTCGCATAAACCTGCTGTCGAATCACGAGTAGCAGAGCCAGGAGAATTTGTCCATACTGATGTAGCGGGACCGATGCCAACTGAAGCTGTTGGGGGTTATCGGTGGTATTTATTGTTCAAGGATGAAGCTACGCGTTTTCGTTATGTTTATTTCTTGAAATCCAAATCTGAAGTGTTTGAAAAAATGACAGATTGTATTCGTTCAATTGAGTTTGTTACAGGCAGAAACGTCAAGGCATTGCGTTCTGATAATGGGACGGAATATACGAATGAAGCAGTTGAGAATTATCTCAAACAGAAAGCTATTCGTCATGAGTTTTCAGCACCGTACACACCGGAGCAAAATGGGAGAATTGAGAGAGATAATAGGACAATTGGAGATTCAGCGAGAACTATGCTGTCGGCTAGTGGTTGTGCAAGGAGCTTGTGGGATGAAGCGGTACGTACGGCAGTTTATTTGTTGAATCGTACAGTCACTGCAAAAAATCCAGGAGTAACTCCGTATGAGCAGTGGTTTGGACAGAAGGTAGATCTGAGTCATGTTAAGGTGCTTGGTTCTGTGGGATTTGTAGATGTAGCTAAACAGAAAAGATCTAAGTTTGATTCGAGAGCTGAAGAAATGATTCTGGTGGGTTATGAGCCAACCTGCAAGAATTTTCGTATGTATGATCCAAGAAAACGAGCTGTGAAATTACTTGTGATCTAGTTTTTAACGAGGAGAGGATGAGAGTATCTGCATCTCCATCATCAGCTGTTTTGGAGTGGGAAGGAGAAGAGGAAGAAGAGCAGAGTGAAGAGAAAGAGAAAGCTGATGGAGAAGGGATTCAGGGTGACGAGAAAAAGAAGATGCCAGGAGATAGGAGAGGTAGTCTTCGAATTCCTGAAGTCAATGTCAGTGAGCCAGTGGAGGTGCTGACTCCTACAATGTCTGAGGGAGATTGTAATTATAGTCTTCGTAAAAATGTTACTCCACCTAATCGGCTGAATTATGCCAGTTACATGTGTTTTCCAGTTGTAATTGGCGAGCCTCAGAGTTATGAAGAAACGATTACATCGCCTGACTCTTCAGCATTGGAAGATGGCCATGTTTGAGGAGTTTCAGTCTCTTGAGAGTAATGGAACCTGGGAGTTGGTTTCACGTCCGAATGACAGGAATGTAATTAGCTGTAAATGGGTGTTTCGTTTGAAATCATCCCCAGAGAGTACGGAAAAGAGATATAATGCTAGGTTGGTGGTTCATGGTTTCTCTCAACAGGCTGGTATTGATTTTGAGGAAACATTTGCACCAGTAGTGAGATATGATACTGTGAGAGCCGTCTTGGCGGTTGCAGCAGTGAGGGATTTGGAAATTCTTCAATTTGACGTGAAAACAGCCTTTCTGAACGGAGAGTTACGAGAGGAAATATACACGGAGCCTCCACAGGGGTGTGAGACAAGTGAGCCTGGTCTGGTATATCGTTTGAGAAAGAGCTTGTATGGCTTGAAGCAGGCTCCACGTGTCCGGAACGTTAAATTCACTAGTTTCTTAAAAGACAATCAGTTTGTTCAGAGTAATGTTGACAACTGCTTGTTTGTTGGAGAGGTTGAAGGTGAGTTAACATATTTGGTGCTCTATGTTGATGATGGTCTGTTGTTGT
Organism: Diachasma alloeum; assembly: GCF_001412515.2. Classification (NCBI taxonomy): domain Eukaryota; kingdom Metazoa; phylum Arthropoda; class Insecta; order Hymenoptera; family Braconidae; genus Diachasma; species Diachasma alloeum. The sequence goes on along the minus strand of NW_021680878.1, from coordinate 56,478 downwards.
CTCAGAAGAAGGAGACGGTGGAGGCTGTGATGAATTGTCTGCAGGATAATTTTGGAATGACGAAGGGTACTGGTCGATATTATGTTGATTTAGAAATAGTTCGTGGTCGACAGAATAAAATCATTCATGTAAAACAGTCAGCTTATGTCAAAAAGATGCTGGAGCGATTTCAAATGCAGAGTGCACATGGTGTGTCAGTACCTGCTGATCCAGGGATCGTGCTACAGAAGTTCGAGGGTGATTCAGTGAAATTCCCTTACCGAGAATGCGTTGGATCGCTGATGTTTGCTGCTATTGCTACACGATCTGACATTTCGTATGCTGTGGGTGACGTCCGCCACTTTCTGCAGAGTCCGTCGACTGAGCATGTGAATGCTGTGAAACGTATACTACGTTACCTTAAGGAGTATCCTGATTTAGGGTTGATATACAGAGGTGCCTCGGCAGTGGGAGTTTTAAAGCTCGAGGGATACACTGATGCAGACTATGCCAGGGACTTGGATTCACGTAGATCGACTTTTGGATATGTCTTCATGTTGGCTGGAGGTCCAGTCACGTGGCGGAGCCAACGTTAAAGGAGTGCTGCTCTGTCAACAACGGAGGCAGAGTACGTAGTAGTTTGTGAAGGAGTGAAGAAGGCTGTGTGGCTGCGTCAGGTGATGAAAGACATTCGTGAAGGGTCGGAGGAGAGTACAGCAATTTTTGTTGATAATCAGACTGCCATAAGTCTGAGTAAGAGTCATGGTCTTCATAAGAAACCTAAGCATATTGACATCCGTCAATGTTATTTGATTGAAGTTTGTGAGAGTCGTGTGGTGCATCTCGAGTATGTGAATACAGTAAATCAGCTGGCTGATATATTTATGAAGCCGTCGACTCGTGACAAGTTCAAGACAAATGTTAGTAGGCTTGGTATGAGAATGAGTGTGCAGTGAGTGGGAGTGTTGGAATGACACTGCACACGTGCGTAGTTTGGGTGAGCTTGTTAGGTGAATGGATGTGTTATCCAGGGAGCTGGATAGTGTGCGAGTGGTATTATCGACAGAGATTCCACTTATGATAATTTCGATATACACCGTGTCATCTAGCGCGATCATCATTTGTTACTTTTGTGTTGATTCAGCGTATTCTTTATTAATAAACACTTTTCCTTATTATCTGAACCTGTTTGGTCTCATTTAATTGTTCAATATCGTTCTTCAAAATTCCCGACCTATCAAACAACTTCCACGGAGAATTCCTTTACAGTACAGGGACAAAATCTACGACATCATCGAGCCAATGGTGAAACACAAAATAATCGAACCTAGTACTAGTCCTTGGGCATCTCCAGCCACCTGAAATCGAAAAATGGACAACTCGATTCGTTTTTGGGTGGATTATCGTCCCATCAATGATATAACGAAGAAAGACGCTATTCTACTTCCTAGACCTGAGGACATTTTTAATATAACTGCTGGATCGAAGCTGTTCTCCACAATTGATCTCAAGAGTGGACATCGGCAAATCGAAATGGAACCTGAAGCTCGTGAAATTACTGCATTTGCAATTGGGAATCAGTTATGGCAATTCACCGTGATGCCTTTCAAGTTATGCAATGCTCCTGCTACGTTTAGCCGTGTCATGAATGAGGTATTGAGAGGACTTATTGGAAAAATTTGCGTTGTGTATCTAGATGACATTCTTATCTTTGGAAAAAACTTCGAAGAGCTCTCTCACAATAATAAACTGGTGATGGACAGATTACTGAATGCAAATTTGAAGGTCAATCCGAAGAAATGCATTTTCTTTCAGCCTGAAGTTCGGTTCTTTGGAGACATCATTTTGGGAGATGGTATCAAATGTGATCCAGAGAAAACTAGAGCCACTATTGAGTGGCCAATTCCTACTTCGAAGGTCGCTCTGCAGAGTTTCTTGGGTTTATGCTCTTATTATAGGAAATATGTGCAAGGATTCGCTCTGATTACAAAACCTCTGTACCGTTTGACCGAAATCAGGAATCCCTACATCTGGAATGAACAATGTCAAGTAGCCTTCACAGAATTGAAATTAGCCCTGACATCTCCACCAATTCTCGCAGTAACTGTTCCAAACCTCCCTTTCACCATTGATACCGATGCATCTCAGTTTTCTCTCGGTGCTACCCTATCTCAGGTACATGGAGTTGAGGAAAAGGTAGTGGCATACTTCAGTAAGTGTCTCAAACCAGCTCAAAGGAATTACTGTGTCACTCGAAGAGAATTGTTGGCTGTTATAGAATCAGTAGAACACTTCAGACATTATCTTTTGGGTGGAAAGTTTTTGATCAGGACTGACCACGCAGCGTTGAAGTGGTTAGTTACTTTCAAGAATCCAGAAGGTCAAATGGCAAGATGGTTAGAATCTTTATTCATTTTTGACTTCGAGATCTCTCATCGTCCAGGAACACAGCATAGAAATGCTCACGCGTTATCAAGACGTCCTTGCGATTGCAAAAAATGTGAGAATATGAATAATAAGAATGAAGATTCCCAAATGCTAGTCTATCGGATAGTTTGTACACTCGATGACGGTCTTGACTGGGCAAAACTCCAACTGGAAGATCCTGTTCTATGAGTACTCATCAAGAGCAAACAGGAGAATCGCCGATCGGAATGGCATGAAGTTTCCCAACTGGGAATCGAGACGGAATTATGTCTGTTGTACTGGGACCCACTCGAGCTGTTGGATGACACGTTATTCTGGCGTTGGGAATCGACAAATCATACATCCATCAAATACCAATTAGTCACTCCAAAGTAACAGATTTCTAGGATCCACTTTGAAGCTCACGATACTCCAAGTGGATACTTTGGGGTTAACAAGACTGGCTAAAATTCGCGAGAAATTCTACTGGGCAATATGCAAGAATTGGATGTGGAAATTTGGTACAAAAAATGCTGTGTTTGTGCTGCTAAAAATGGTCCCCGACGGAAAGGAAAAGCCCAACTACAAATTTATAGCGTTGATAGTCCATTCGAAAGGATTGCGGTTAATATCTTGGACCTCTTCCCAAGTCTTCTGCAGAGAATCGCTACATATTAGTAATCATGGACTATTTCGCGCGGTGGCCAGAAGCGAGTCCTCTTCCCAACTATAGAAAATACCTACAATTGCTGAAGCACTCGTGACACGGTGACACGGTATTGCTCTAGAGATCCACTCACATCAAGATAGGAATTTCGAATCTAACATCTTCAGAGAAGTCATGAAACTACTGGGATTCAGGCGGACGAGAACTACGCCTTTGCACCCTCAATCGAACGGTATGGTAGAGAGACTAAATCGTACTATTCTCAATTATTTGGCCAAGTTTGTGGCCGATAACCAAAAAGACTGGGATAAGTGGATTTCATTATTTCTCCTTGCGTATCGGTCCGCAAAACACCAGACCACTGAGTTTTCTCCAGCCTTTTGGATGTTAGGTCAAGAGCTCAGGTTACTTTTGGATTTGACTCGAGGGAATGTTCCTAAACGCGATAATTCTCAGAACTCGAATATTCCAGAATTTGTCCACGAGCTTAGGGAAAAATTAATGGACGTCCATGAATTAGTTAGAGACACTCTGGTTATTAAGAGCGACAAAACGAAAGCAAATTATGATAAGAAAGCCTTGTTACTTTCCTTTAAACCGGGTGAGAAAGTTTGGCTCTTTTATTCACGAAAGACCAAAGGAAAATTACCTAAACTGCAGCGTGATTGGGATGGCCCTTATGTAATTCGAACAAAAATGAATGACGATGTCTATCGAATCCAAAAGTTACCCCGTGGTAAATTTAAAGTTGTCGACGTGGATCAAATTACCCATTACGATGAATAATGAAATCTCTGAGAATTTGTAAAATATGTGTCATGAAAAGCTTCATGATTGCTTTCTGAGTTGCTAATTTATTATTTCCTGTGCTACCAGGAACGATTATTTCTCTGAGATCAGAAAAAGATAACTTCTTTGTTAACATTGTCAAAGAAGGCTCGAGTTATTTCCTCAGGACGCTGAGGAGCGATTATTTTCTCGGGACGCCGAGAAACGGAGCTACTCCAGAGGTGTATCTGAGAGTAGCCATGACTTAATCTAACAATGAACAAAATTTTGCGTTTGATCTTTCTTGTCTATTTAGGTTACGCTGATCTAAGTCTCATTTGAAGGCAGATAAGGAGATGTTCGGACAATTTCCCCTGAATTGTCAAACGAAGGACTCCCATGAAACGTGGTGCCCAACAATGAAGATGAATGTTTGCGAATGGGATGAACCTTGTTGAAAATGTTGTTTTGGTTCTTAAGCAGTTAAACGTCTTCCAATTGTAATTTTCCGTCAGGGTTTTGTGTTGGAAGAAGGGAATTAAAGCCCCTGATAACCGAGAATTTTGAGGAACCAAGTCTGAAGAATTCTCGGTAGCTCTAGTAAGGTGTCGTTGGGGCGACAACAATAAAAAAAGGGGGAATCGTGTTACAGAATGAAATAAATTACCATTTCCCCCGTGTGAATGAGAATGGAATGGAACTAAATGTATAGGCATTAGTATGGGTCTAGGTGAATTCATCCCAGACAACTCATCCCAAACAATTTCATCCCGGACAACTCATCCCAAACAATTTCATCCCAAAACATATTCATCCCATGAAAAATTAATCTCAAAATTCCAATTTCAATGAAATTTTCAACGTCAACAAGAGAAAATAAGGAGAAAGTGAATGGATTCTTTATTCTCAAAAAAACAAACACTAAACACAACATGAAAAGCAATTAAATATATCACCATTTAGTCCAGTCAAACTAGCTCTGAAAATGTCGTTTACATCGAAATTAACCAAAGGGCACCAAATTACACCAATCGATAGCTAAAAGTGTAATTATTAATGTTTTAAAAAGTATATGCTCAAATTTGCCGGGGTGATTCACAATTTGTTATAAACAATTGGGAATTGCCGACAGGCCGTCCTAGATATCTTTAGTTAACCTCATTAGATGGGGGAAAAAAAAATATTTCTTTGTAGCTGAGAAAATGTCCTATCGGGGGGAGTTAGGAACCTATAGCCCAAAATGTACCGTTAATTGATTATAAATTATAATAGCAATTTCGAAGCAGTCGGCGCAACGCGTCAGCTGTTACCCTCCCTGCGACAGTGCCGTGAGTCACGTGATTGGCGCCATGCGCAACTTATTCAAACCTCCCGCTGCGCTCAACGCAATAGCCCTCAGCTGGATTTTTGATGAATATCTCTGAATCTGTGGCTAGTAGTCAAATTTTCATTATAAACTTTTTTGTAGATCTTTATTTGCTCTATAAAAATGGTTTTGACAAAAATTTTGCTATTCTCCAACGTTTTCAAGATATTCAATGAAAAATATTTTGAATATTGTTAATTTTTCATTGAATATCTCGGAAACTTTGGAGAACAGCAAAATTTTTGTCAAAACCATTTTTATAGAGCAAATAAAGATCTACAAAAAAGTTTATAATGAAAATTTGACTACTAGCCACAGATTCAGAGATATTCATCAAAAATCCAGCTGAGGGCTATTGCGTTGAGCGCAGCAGGAGGTTTGAATAAGTTGCGCATGGCGCCAATCACGTGACTCATGGCACTGTCGCAGGGAGGGTAACAGCTGACGCGTTGCGCCGACTGCTCCGAAATTGCTATTATAATTTATAATAAATTAACGGTACATTTTGGGCTATAAGTTCCTAACTCCCCCCGATAGCACATTTTCTCAGCTACAAAAAAAATTTTTTTTTTCCCATCTGATGAGGTTAACTAAAGATATTTAGGATTGAAGACGGCCTGTCGGCAATTCCCAATTGTTTATAACAAATTGTGAATCACCCCGGCAAATTTGAGCATATACTTTTTAAAACATTAATAATTACACTTTTAGCTATCGATTGGTGTAATTTGGTGCCCTTTGGTTAATTTAGATGTTAAAAATCTAATTTGACTGGACTAATTTCTACACAATCTCCTTCACAACACCGATCAACGGATCTACGATAAACATTCCAAGAGACACCATGGAATAAGTCTTCATCCATCACAACAAATATTCGTCAAATACGCGACAATAATAGCCCACGTCGAATGCGTCACAATACCATACCATGTCATTGACGAAATTAATGAACGGTCTATACGAAACATTTCAAATAACCCACTGAAAATAAATTACTCATTTTAACTATCATCCATTATAATCATAACAAAGGTCAAATTAAAAGTCAACATTTTGAGCCACATTCTCCAAATACTTCACAACACGCCCAGCATCATATCTGTCCACAACTCGTTCACAATTATCAGCGAACAGTAGAACATGTTAACTAGCCGGCGCTCTACGCGTGACTAATTCCAATACCAAGAACGACAAAATTTCCATACCCCGGCCGAAGTTCAATACCCAGGTAATCCGATGAATCACTAATCCGATGAATCCAAATATTTCACATTCTAAGTTGTATGTCATCTTGGGATGAATTTGTTTTGGTATGAATTTGTTCTAGGATGAAATTGTATTGGGATGAAATGTCATGGGATGAGTTTGTGGGATGAATTATTCCGGGATAAATTCACCGGATACCCATTAGTATGATTGTAGTTTGTTTTCCCTACTGTACAAATGTCAGACTTTTTGGACTGTTCTTCTGTTTAACTTCTGTCATTCATAATAAACCGCCCCATTCATTTTGGATTACGTTTCCAATTTATTTTAAAGACTTCAAGATTATAACAATATATATATCCGTCCATAGAAAGTTACCGAGACATCGCCGTTTTTCTGTTTTTTTTTTTTTTTTTTTTTTTTTTTTTTTTTTTTTTTTTTTTTTTTTTTATTCTTCTACGCACGATACCGTGAGTAAAAACGAAGATGGCAAGCTGAAATTTAGTACGATCATAGCTCTCATAATATTGAAGGTTCGTTTTTCGGATGGGCGCGATCCATTGAGTGGTTTCGGAGATATTCACGTTTTTGTAGTAAACGATTCCATAAAAAAGTTTAATATTTTCCTGTAGACACTCTACAGCATAGGGGTGCTCATCACTGGGATAGAGTGTAGTATATTTGTTAAAACACTTTGAAATTTCCCTGAAAAAGCATAGTTTTTCAATCATTAGGCAGTATTGTTGTGTGGCATTGTGGATATTTAATTTGAGCGGGATTAATGTTTTCGTTTGTGGAGTAGTAATCTGCAACACAGATTACTACTTATGGAAAAATAAAAATGAAATTAAAGGAAATAACTGAATCCGAGTGGAACAAAATTTATATTTATAAGAAAAAGTCTTAATAAAATGATTTTATAAGTTAAGAGTAGAATTTGATAATTTCTAATTGCATTTGATAAAAAAACAATCATTGAAATTCAGGGGAATTTTTTTCTTGATGAATTCTGCTCAATTAAAATCGTCATCACCACAAGTTTCTTTTTGAACCAGTTGAGAATAATCTGAGGAGAATAAAAAATTCTAAAAATACTTATTAAAATTATTTATTCTTAGGAAATTTCCGACGTGCTTCAGATCACTTTGATAATGAAGAAAATTATGTCTGAATCATTTTTAAATGAATAATTACACCGGATCATCGAGCAAAACGGATGGATGGATCAAAAATTCCCCTGAATTGTGATTTGATTTGATTTTTAATTTCATTATGGTAATTTGAGATGGAAAAAAAATATGTTCACGACAGACATAATATTCTGAAACTCCCGGATGAGATATTGTGGACCGGAAAAGAAATATTTTCATTCAGACGATTTACGAACTTCGAATAATGAATTATCTATCAATAGATTCCGAAAATAATAGTACGGGTGGCTAATATACCACCATACAACGATGCCCATGGGCCATTAGGCAGTGAGAATAAAGGCAGAGAAGCGATCTATAAAATAAAAGCATTCCTATAAAATGGATATCAATATTCCTTAGTATCTAAGATTTCAAAATGTTGATTTCATTTATATGCCTGTCACAGGGACTAGAAATTGCCACGGATTCATTTGGAAGCTTACTACCAATGGAATTGGTAGGAAAAAAAAAGAATAATAACGCAAAAAGTAACAGCCATAGGTTTTCTGCCAGGTAGGCTCGAACCCCTGCTTTTGTTTTTTTTTCAACGGAAAGTTCAGAAAATTTCGTAACCAACTGTTATTTTACGGTTATAGAACATTGACAATGACATTAAAAAATTCAGTTATCTTCCTGTATCAATGAGTAAGAGGATTATAACTTACAGATATTTTTTATTCTCGTATACATCTGTAAGACCAAGCACATGGGGATGATCGATGAGCTTCATGATGGCAATCTCACGTTCGACCTTCATTAATACCGATTCCGATAGTTTTTCACGATTGATGATCTTTATGGCCACTTTCTTACCCAATACACAGTGTACGCCAAGTTTCACCAACCCTATAAAAGAAGGAGATGAATATAGTTTTTGATGATAATGGTTATTCCAAGAGTAATTAGGGTAGATTGGCAGATCAAGTGAGATAGGAATCGCTGTGCATTAGTTTTCTCATAGTACTCCGGTCTCTCCTATACAGAGAAAAAGAAGCTTCTGAAGAAAGGAAATTAATGCATAAAGATTCTAGGAATGCATTATATTAACAGGCATTGTTTAATTGTTGAGTGATAAAACTCAATAATTGTATTATTGGATTATTTTCCGAAGAATTGTCTTAATCAAATGCTAACGCTTTATGAATTTTTAGCTTGTATTGAATCTAGACTAATATTGTTAAAATCAAGAGTAAAATCGATGTAATTTTTTCATATCACATGCTCCATTTTTGCATTGCACTGGACCATCGTGAGCCTTTCGTTTTAATATGAACTAGCGCCGCCGCGGCAGCAAGCGGCCGCAACGTTGATGCTCTTTTGTTATACCTTTTTTTATTGTTCCTTTTAACAATTAATGATTCATCATCGTTCCATTATGCTGAGTGTTAACACGCACGAAAAAAATTCATCGAAATTCCTAGCGAATTCGCTAGACAATTCTATTGTATTTTTACTGAACTTTTTATTAGTTTTTGGCTGTTTCCATCGAAATGTTCAATAGAACATATTCTATAGTAAAAATCAATAGAATTCTATTTTTCTATACAACTTATTCTATAGAGATATTTTCTGTGAAATTTCCTTGGCTAACATTCTCCAAGTTTTTTTTGTTTAATTTTCTTGATGAAAAGAAAAAATAGAGTGAAAAAAACTTGGAAAATTTCAGCCGAGGAAATTTCATAGAAAATATCTCAATAGAATAAGTTGCATAGAAAAATATATTTCTATTGAGTTTTTCTACAGAATATTTTCTATTGAACATTTCAATAGAAATGGCCAGAAGCTAATGGAAAGTTCAATAGAAATCCAATAGAATTGTCTAGCGAATTCGCTAGGATTTTTAACTGAATTTTTTCACATGTGAAGATTAATGGTAACAATGCGTCTCGATTAATCAATTGTTTAACCCTCTATTGTAAAAGTCTGCCTGAGTAGTACTCTCTTTTGAGAATTTTTGTGTAATTGTTGTAAAAATCCGAGGTATTTCTCAAATTGGTTCTCCTTTCTCATTTCAATCAAAGTGCAGTAGTCAGTCACGTGACTCCTTCACATTAGTTTTGTTCAGGAAATTCGGCTTTTTCTTTTCAATTGTTTTCCCATTGTTTACCCAAAAATTCTAGGACATTTGAGAACTTTATCAAATTTTTTTTAGAAAACCTCATAATTGTTTTGAATTCTTTGAAAAAAATTCCCAAATTATCCTACATTTGGATAAAAAAGCTAACGATTCTCTAATTTTTGAGGGAACTTGTAAACTTCCTTGAAGTTTCTATAAATCATTCTCTATCCACCTTTTCAGAGATGAATGTTATATATAGAGAAGCTGAAATATATATTCATTAATGAATTAATTAATTCCTGAAAATGTTCTCTTAATGAGTGCTCATATCGGGAATAGGACCTACCCTGACATTTTCATATTCCTACTGTCAATATTTTCGGATTTGCATTATTATTTCCGGCAAACTTTTCATATTTCTAACGCAATTGCGGCCGTGATATTGGTGGCCCTTCCATTATACCCTTTTTTTCCGAGTCAGATTCAATATTTCTTATTTCGATTCATTGTTAGCTGTGAAATTTATTCATTAGCTGTGAAATTTTCATATTGCAATGAATGATTTGCGCATGTGGTAATTCCTATGCTCATTGAATGAGATTTTGATCATAATTACAATCAAATTTCTTTTTGAACATAATTCAGAGAATAAAGTGCTGGAATTCAATATTTGGTGATACTTTGGTAAAGGTGTGAGCCAACACTGCTATGATTTTTTTAATTCAGTTCACTCGGTAGTTCAATTAATCTGCTGTTTATATTATCAATACAATTTCGTGCTTAGAATATCGTCACCTCATGTTTTTAGCACCGAATAAAAAATTGAAACTTAAAATGACAGTTTGACTTCTCCATCCTTTCTCATGAATTTAAAATTCATGTTAATGGTTCCGACAATATTGCGTGAATATAATCAGTTTGTTCTCTGCTGTTATGGAATATTGAGTCATAGCTTTTTATTCATCATAGAATTTTTTAATTTAGATATTATTATTATTCGTTCGAAGTAAAAAAATAGATCATCACTTTCACTGTGTTGCATTCAGTTTCTCCTATACTTAACGTACAAAATGTCAGATAATCTAATAATTCTGGATATTGATTCTAATCAACGTTATTTGGAGAAAATTTTAGTAAACTCAACATTAAGGAAATTGAATCATTCGATTTTCCTCTGACCTAAATGATTTGGATAATTATAATTGGTTTATCAATTGAAAATACAGAGAAATTAGTTACAGAATATTCATGTCTTGAATCAGAATTTAAAAGTAATTTTCTATCTTCACGCTATTAAGAAATATTGAATACCGTTTAATTTTCAGTAGAATTTCAATTTTCATGATTTTTCCCTCTCAAACTGAATTAAATGTCTCTGTCCTAAAAATTACTACTGAGCTGTCCATGAAATTTAATTTTTTTTTTTCACCAGTAGACTAATAAAATGATTGAAAAATCGTTATTTTCAGCGACTGCGACGTTTTTTCATATAAATAATTCTATAATAATCCATTTTTCATTCTAAGAATAATTTTTCCTGAATTGTAACGAATTTTTCCGATTTCAGAACTTCAAAAAACGATTTCATGGGAAAAAATTATATTTTTGGAAGATTGAAGTATTTTCATTATTCATTCCTAAGAAGGGAATGTTGAAAAAAGCAAGTTTGTGGCATTCCCTTCGGAAACCGCTGCTAATCCATGCTTTTTTTCGATCTTCTAGTCAATTCAATAATGATTGAAAATCTTCACATAAAAAGTAGTCCGACTTTTTTTTCATGGAGAAAATTCAATATTCTTTGATTTTGTGGTATAAAGTATTGACTTCATTGAACAAAACATCGAAAAACAAAAATCGAATAAAAAAATTTAAATCGAATATTTTTAGATTTCCAATTCTTTTCATTCCATTATCGACATTCAAGTTTATCTAATTATCAATCAGTCAATCTTATTAGCTCTTAACACTTATCACCAAAAAAAATTTTTTCATTCCAGTAATTGTAAACAAATTCTTGCGTAGAAAATATACACTGATGTATTCAATGTATGTATATATACGATGCTTGTTTCTTCTTTTCCAGGTAAGAAATCAAATTTGTAATTCTCGCGCACTTTCTTGAATAGCGCTGTCGCAGCCGCATTGCTCATCCTCATGAAAATTCACATGAGAACTCGCCAAAAATTCTCATCAATGTTCCCATGAGGCCCATGAGCAGTGCACCATGACACTTGCGGTGGCCGGCATGACAGCCCAAGCAGCACAGTTCTGGAGGGTATCTGCAAGTATACCAAAAAGGCTGTCTAATGTCTGTCCAAAATGGTAACTTGTGTCTAGAAGTTACCTAGAAGTTAACTAAATGTTATCGTATGACTGCAAGATACCTTTTGGACGGACATTAGTCAGCCTTTTTGGTATACTTTCAGATATCTTTCGCAAGGTTTGCTACTTGGGAGTGCTCTCTTTTTTTAGATAGGAGATTATAACCGAATGAGTGTTTTTTTATCTCAATGTTAAGCCTGGAAGAATTTTCACCTTGAATCAATCAGATTTTAATGATTAATTTGATGAATTCCTACTAGAATTAAAAGATACCTTTCCAGGTTCTAGAAAAATGCATGTTTAAAACAAAAGTTTCTGTATAGGATCTTGAAATTGTGCATCACGATTTGTTTTTCTGTGTGGTTTTACTGAATGCATCGGGAAGAAATGAGTTTCTTCTGTCGTATTTTAACCTTGGTTGAACCATCTTCCAGTTGCATTTGAAAATACGTATTAGAAAATCAACGAAATCGACAGGTGGCGCTAGTAATTAACCAGCCACGGTTGAAAGGGAGTCATTAAACCACATGCGTCTCTTACATGTGCTGTCACTGATTGGTAAATTTCATCTTTTCGTAACGCATGCGCTACTATGCACAGCTCACCAATTCTTTTTTCTGCATCTCACACATGAATATTTAGGAACATGCGACTCAAGTAAGACATGTGCTTAAACAATGATGGAATAGAATACAAAAGCGAGTCCACATGCAGGAGAAAATTTTATTCAAATATTTCTATAGAAAATTATGCATAAAAGGAAAGATAAAAAATTTCAATAAATATAATAAAAACAGATATCGTCGCCCCCCGAGAAACGATTTTCGTAGGATTAAGTAATAAACGTTGAAATTTATTCATTTCCCAATAATTCACGAACAACCTCTACTGGTGAGTTGTGCCTCTATCCACGTTCAAAATAATGAGAGCGATATGCCACTTATTATCGATCCGTTGGTATACTGATCTGCGGGGAATTCGTGCCAGGTGCTCTCGTATACTAGTGAATGGGATAAATCATTCCTACCAATTCACACCACGGAAAAATTATAAAACTGGAATAAAAAAACATAGAAGTGATGGAACGAGACCGTGGAGTAGCCGTGGATAAGGGGGATACTCATAGGGCTCTTTGTTCATACGAAAAAATGAAAATCCATAATATTGATTCCAATACGTATGTGAAGGCGAAAGAAAATGAAATTTAGAGCCACAGTAGCGCATATCAAGTCTAGGAGATGAATACGCATTCATGATAATCGTTATACGGAGAGAATGTAAATAAAAAATTACAATGTGAATGTTGTACTCGAGGATCATACTGAAACAATTTTACAATTTGATTTTTCTTGGCCGAATTCTTACTTGTGCCAAATTAAATTTTACTATCATTCTTTCATACCTTCTACTATACCGACTCGCAATTTTCACCATGTTCAACAGTAAATTTGGAGTGTAGCGGGTATGGTCCTCCATTACTATATTACCTTAGTGAAAAATGATTTTATATTTTTTCCGTGTATTCGATCCTTGATGAACGAAGAACCAATATGAAAATAGAAACCCATGAAGCATTCATCACGTTCCAAAGAAGCAAAAGATAGAAAAGGGGAAAACGCACCGGTTTGTCCCTTGCCCAGGGTTTTCTCGAGTCGGTAGGGTCCAACATACTGATGGGTTTCCTGGGTGTTGGACCCGACGGGGCTTTCTTTGCCCTGCATCGTTGTCAAGTCCTTCGTATCTGCCAGGATTGCCTCCTCAGTACGCGATTTTATTTTCTACTATGAAATTATTTGGGCAAATTTCCAAATTTCCATGTAAATTTTTTCTTCAATCTTGTATAATTGTACAAATATGCATAACATCGTCCTTCATCCATCGTCCTCGTGTTATCCACGTTTTCATTACTACTAGCTGGACGACGCCGGTTTGGCCAATGAGGCCGGGGCCCCGTCCATCGTTTCATGCTCTAGTGTTCTTCATCTTTAAATATTGCTGAGGAAATATTCTTTAGTTATTATCAAAATGAACGAAAATTATATCAAAATTAAATAACTTTCAATAAAAATAAAGTCACTTGTGGGTGAATTTATTCAGTTCATATATGTGTGAAGTGGTGTCACAGTTTTGATCTATTCCGATGCCTCTTCTCGGTTCGTCTCTTCCGGTGTTTCATTCTGTTCTTGACTTAAACAATTGAGATTTTAAAGTATATATCAATATCGTTCTACTCATACAGCAAAATCCCTGAGATCGGGGCCATTTATTATCAGCATAGTGGGGTATTACTCCGGGTTTCGCACCGTTATGAAAAATTTTTAAATGTTGGCCTAGTGGCCCTGGAAACTCTCGCCATTTCACAAACCTCCAAAACAAATGACAGCTAGTTATTGTTCTCCACCCTCTCGCCTCTGTTCAATATTCGATTCACTGAAATCACAGAATGTACCACCGTCGCACTGGCCCTCAGACCGTCATCAAAATTCAATCTAGTACACAGGACGTCAGTCGTGTTTCGACGAGGATTGTATGTTAAAATGAATGGAACGTGAAGCAGAACAAAACATCCTGATTGAAAGAGAGAAAAAAAAGAATTCACTACATCCGTTCATCCACAAGATGAGAATATTGCTGGACTTGCATCACTGAATTCACTATTGCACTGTCGTTCTATCATATTTTTTCCAACTGTTTTTATTCTCTTTTTCAAGCGCGGAATCGCAAGCCGAGAGCTATGCGAGGACGGAGCCGAGGGTGAAGGCGCTCCCAGTTCGATTACGTACTCGAGGCAGTTGCGCGCGCCACTATTACCCTCCTCTCGTGTCAGTACGTTCCTGATTTGTGTGGATGTGAGGGCGGAAAAAGTATAGATATCAGTCCCCACCCCTAACGACTATTGAAGATCTCTTTCATGTCGAGGTTTTAACAGGAAAGCAACCACTGATAAGGCAGCCCATCGGGGTTTGTGTCTCAACTGAAACATCACTGCATTAGTACACATCCCTTGTTCATTAGTGTATAAATTGTCTTCTCACATCAAACAATTTAATGATTCTTCATCGATTCTAACTTTTTCGATTCGTTGGACCATTACCCGCGGTCGACTTGCCGGTGCTGTTGAATCGGCCAAAGCTCGGCCTGGAATTGGCATGCCGAGCTCACGACCCACTCACGACTAAACATCGGCTTTGGACTGGTATGCCAAGTCTCGGCGACTCCTTCACGGCCAAGTGTCGACTGAACGTCAAATGGCCACTCGTCGAATCCCAAGTCTCGGCCAATAATTGGGTAAACTTCGGACGCCGAGACTTGATAAGGGTCAAACAAAAAAGACAAGTTAATCAATTCCAAGGGTCAAACTCTCATTAGGGTCACTATTTGGCAGCGAAACATAAAGGGCAAATAGGGGTAATAGCAAATCTACTTGTAAGGATTGGAGGCTTTTATAAAAGGTCGAATGATCATAGAGGTCGGATGGGTCATATAGGAAAACGTGTAAACAGATGCTAACGGTGAAACGATCATAAGGTGTCTAAGGTTCAAACTTGAGACCATAATGACCATAATAATCTTATTATTATTGATTATAAATAAATAGGCTATTTACCATATCGACATTGAGTTTCATATAATTAAAGAAAATTGACGAATCACATAAGACTACCAGATTTTATTCATATAGTCGATAAACTTCTTCGGAACTAATAATTCTACGGTGGCCGAGAAGTTAAAGTCAAGCACTGGCAACCCGAAGATTCCAGGATTGAATCCCGATGAGTCCAATTTTTCATTCATCATTATCAGCGGTCATTGGTTTCTTTAGGAAGGATTAGCCGCAGAATGTAAATTAAATCATGGAAAAATAATGCATTAATTAATTTTTTCAACTATTAAAAAGAAGTATTGGGTGGGTCACAATACCGGCCCAAAGCTGTGAAGTTGGCACCCGACTTTCACGAATTGTAACAAAAATTATGACCCTGAAGTTTGCTCACTTTCAAGACAATAAATTTTTGACACCGGATATCTGGCGGAGAAAGGGCGGAATTTGAAAAAATGAAAAGGCAATATGTCCGTCGCGAATGAATTCAATCGTGATGATATGCAGTTATGTCGTTCTTCAAATTAAAGGGCCATTATTCACAGGGTAACACATTGAAAACTCAGTAACACCGGATATCTCTCTTTAGAGTAATCCGAGCTAAAAAAAAAATAACGCTCACATTTTCAACTTCGCAAAATTTCATCGGGAAATTTTTTCATTTTTTTTGCGCTCATCCCCAGACAATAGATCCGCTGAAGTATCGCATAACTTTGTCAAGCTCCACCATGAGCATAAATCATTGAATTGAAAAAAAAATCACTTTTTACACATCGAAAAATCTTCGCGTGATTCTTTAATTTTTTTTTCAACGTTTTATCTATGGTATGTCCGGTGCTAATTTTAAAGGAAATAATTAACGTTGGATATTTCTGGAATGATAATAAAACCGTTAGAAAAAAAGACTGACAACGACGAGTCAGGTTGAAAATTAAATGTGAAGTTATTCAAACATGTTTTTTCATTATTTTGGTTGCCAAAAATACTGTTGCAAAGGCAGATGCATTATCTAGGAGGAGAATATCTAGGAGCAAAACAATGTTATTATAACAAAAAAAAATTCTCTTAGATGTCCTTTTATTAGCGACTTTGTTAACCAATTGACGAACCCATGGCGCCGGATGGCTGCCCACTTTTCATTGGATCAGACAGGGATTGCATGCATTTGCACATCTTTGGTCAATGCGTTTGACAAATGGAGTGGGTAACGCTCTGCTACCATCTGTTTCAGTTTTGCAAAAACTCCATAACGAAAGAGTGGTGAATATGAGTGAGTATGCCGACATGAACTATGTATTTATGTGTTTCTTCCACGGTTTCTTCTGGGCTCGCCGAAACTTCTCTCGAGTTTTACTAAACGCTGGACCCAATGAAACGAATGTGGATACATTCAAATAAATAATAATACGATATACATTACGACTAAATAAATTATTCGCTAATAAAGTTGAAAAGCAAGAAAATATTGTATTCAGTAATGGAATAATAAATTGAGAAATAACGGAATACCACTTGTTGAAGGTGGCGCTCTCTTAGTTGGTTATCTTTTCGAAGTCTCATGAAATAAAATTGTACTAGCGCCGCCGTTGATGTCCTTTCCTGTTTTCTTTCATTTATTTCTCCCCAAAATTAATGATTCGTTAGGATTTTATTGTACTAAGTATTGAAATCAATGGAAAGAATGCGTTTCGGTTCATCACCTGTTCGATTTCAATATTTCAATNAATTTTATAATCTTCGTCTCCCCGTTCGTTCTCCTTTACTACTTTATGAAAGCATTCAATTATTTTTCTTTTTGAAAAATTATATGACCAAGTCTGATGATTATTCATTAATTTGGATTATCTTGGCCTCATTTCATGATCTTTTTCACTGTTTTTTTTTTTCAAAATTTTTCCGAAAATCTCAAAAATTTTGTGATTTTTTTTAAAGAATCTTGGAATTTTTTGCTGAAATCTTTGAAAAAATCCAAGCTATTTCTCAAGTAATTTCTTGCTTTTTCATTTCAATCAAAGTGCAGTGTTCGGGGTCACGTTCCTCCTTCTCATCAATTTTATTAGGAAAATTCCGGCGTTTTTTTATAGATTGTTCTCCCATTGTTTTTTTTTTTCAAAAATTCACAAATATTTGAGAAATACCTAAAATCTTCTCTACTTTCCGAAAAACCTCTGGATTTCCTGAAGTTTCTTCCGAAATCCTTATATTTTGAATTCTTTGAAAAACTCCTAAATTATTTTATGTTCGGAAAAGACCGACGGTTCTCTGATTTTGTAAGGAATCTGCAAACTTTCTTGAAGTTCCTAAAACTGGATTTCATGAAGAAACACATCCCTTCATTTTTCAAAATATTCTCTCAATGAATGCTCACATCAGGAATAGAACCTGCCCTAAAATTTTCATATTTCTAGCTTCAATAATTTAGACTTTGCATTATTACCTCAGGCAAACTGAAAAGTTGTCTTTTCATTTTCATCACGCAATTGTGGCAATGATGTTCATTGTTCATAAACATTCTCATTGCAAAAAGCAATACTACTAAAGAAAATATATCCCAACTTATTAGCAATTAATTTTTTTTCTTATTGTGACTCATTTCTCAACTTTCTCCTAAACATAATTCAGAGAGTAAATTGTTTGAAGTCAATGTTTGGTGAAACTTTGGTTAAAGCGCACTCCAACATTGCTATGAAATTTTTTAATCCGTTCGTTCAGCAATTCAATTAATCTGTTGTTCATATCATCGTTCCGTACTTGGAATTTCTTAAAATATTTTTCAAATTCAAAATTCGAACTTAAAATTACAATTTGACTTCTGCTCCTTCATTTTTTATGAATTGAAAATTCATATAAATAATTATATAAACATTCTAATTCTTGTTCTTTGCTGTCATGAAATGTTAAGTTACAGCCTTTTATTCTTAATACAACTTNATTCTAATTCTTGTTCTTTGCTGTCATGGAATGTTAAGTTACAG
Organism: Diachasma alloeum; assembly: GCF_001412515.2. NCBI lineage: Eukaryota > Metazoa > Arthropoda > Insecta > Hymenoptera > Braconidae > Diachasma > Diachasma alloeum. Next base: position 37,933 of record NW_021680878.1, on the reverse strand, counting down.
CCTTTTATTCTTAATACAACTTTTTAATGTAAATATTGTGCGGTTGAAAATTCATGTAACTTGAGAGTTTTTATCTTCATGCTATTAAAAAGTGTTGATTTCTATTAAATTTTCAGTGAAATTTGAAATGTCATAACTTTTCCCTCTCAAACTGAAATCAATGTTTCTCCCCTAAAAATTGCTACTAAACTGAGCATGACATTTTATTTATTTATTTTCAACAGTTTAATTGCTATTTACTCATAACTATTAGAGAACATTTAAAAAATCTTGAAAGTGGAAAATAGAAAGTCAACTTACCGAAGTAGACTACGACCATGATTATTTTTTATGTAAACAATTTAATAGCTTCCATTTTTTCACTCTCGAAGTGAAAAATTGATGGTCATTGTAATGGTATTTTTTCCTGAATTTTTATGAATTTTTCCGCTTCCGGAATTTCACTGAACATTAATTTCATGCCAAAGAAATTTAATGTCTTGTTCGTAATCGTTCTCGTTGCAAAAAGCAATGCGAATGATGAAAATGATATGTTCCAATTTATTAGTTGTTAATTCTTCATATTGCAATGAATTACTCATCTGCTAATTGCTATGATCACGGAGTAATATTTTAATCATAAAATTATTTTCTCGAACGTAATTCAGAGAGTAAATTTCTGAAATTCAATGATTGTTGATACTCTAGTAAAAGTGGGTGTCAATACTTATAAATTTTTCTAATTAGCTCATTCGGTATTTCACTTAATTTGTGAGTCATATGATCAATACAATTCTAATATCAACACCTCATATATTCAGCACAAAATAAATAATCAAAAGTTAAAATAAATTCATGATAATGATGCAGATCAAATGACATAAATATGATCATTCTAATTCTCAGCTATTACGAAATGAGTCACAGATTTTTTTTTTCACATATAAATTTTGAATTTGGATACTGTTGTTTTTTTTCTTTTGTCTTGCTTATATTTTACTATTGGGTAATACTTGAGAGTGGATTATATGCCGAGGACACTGGACACTACTGTATTGAAGTTGGATATTATTTTTATCTATTCAATGAAAAATAATAAATTTTAATAATCTTTGTTTGAAGAAAACGTCAGTAAATGCAACCTTTAAAAAGTTGAAAAAATGATTAGGACAAGCATAATTTATTTATCAATAGAAAATACAGAGCAATTCTGAACAGAGTAATCATTTTTCAAATGAGAATTCTAGTAACTTGGATCGAAAAATGTATTGAATTCCATGTAATTGTCATGAAATGTGAACTTCATTGCTTGCTCTTTCAAACTGTACAATTAGTACAAACAGTTTAATTACCTTATTCAATAATACTCAATTTTTCACTCTAGAAATGATTTTTTTCCTAAATCCCGAAAATTTCAACAAAAATCAATTTAATGCAAAAAAATGATGTCTTTAGAAGTTTAGAGCATTTCCATATTCATTCCTGCAAAGGGAATGTTGAAAAAGGCAATTATTCGCGGAATGCCTTTATTTGCGAACTTTTACTGGCCAATTCAATGAAGGAGTTAGATGATATAGAAATTCTTCAAATAAAAAAAATTTAGACTTTTTTATGTCATGTAGAAAATTCATTACTCTTTGATTTTGTAAAATAAATATTGATTTCATTTAACAAACCCTTGAACTAAAATTGAATGAAAAAATGGAACACGAATATTTTAATAGTTACAACTTAGAATTAGGTCTGAATGATTTGAAAGAATATAAGATTCATTTCTTTTATTCCACGATTGACATTCAAGTTTATTTAATTATGAACTATTTCAACCATCGTGTCAATTTTTAACACTCATCACTAATGAATAATTTTCCATTTCATTCAACATAAATATATCTGTGTGGAAAATATGCACTGATTTCCCATTCCATTTATCATAAACAAAAACGTGTGCAAAATCTATGCCCTGATTTTCTATTCCAGTCATAACAAACAATTCCGTATGTAAAAAATATGTACTGATTGTATGTATTTCATGTATTCCTTATTTGAGGTTAGAAATCCTTTTTTAATTCACGTGAATTTTTTCCAAAAATAAGATAAGGATTCTGATTTCCTAACATCAACTTGAAGTACTCTCTCACCATCGATTATTTTTCACATTTCCGGGAGAAGGAAATTTCTTTCAGAACTTACTACTTTTCTCTATTCTTTTACAGAAACTCGAAAATTTTGTCAAATTGGAGTATGAAAAAACCAATAAATTTCTCTATTTTTTTCAAAATTTTCATTCGATATTTCCATACTATTTTTAATTTGCGATTCTCCAACTTTGTTTATGAGACCTTTTTTCGGTGAATTTACAATATTTACTTTCGTACCCAATACATTAATGTGTACATTGACTGAGAATGAGAACTAAAATAGTATATTTCGTAACGAGTGCAAAAAAGTGTTTTTTAGTGAGTGGAAGGTTATATCACGAGCCGAAGGCGAGTGATATAAGCCCACTCACTAAAAAATATTTTTTCACGAGTTACGAACAATATTTTTCATCACAATGTGGCGGAAATTGGACTTTTAGGCACGCGGAGCATGCCGAAAAGTTCACTTTTCGTCACAGCGTGATGAAAAATATTTTTACGAGTTATTTGCTCGTTTCTTATTTCAGGCTAGAAATGCTCTTCAAAAGTCGCGCCCATTCTCGCGAAATTATTTATGAAGATTCCCCTTTATAGTACCCGTTTTTTTTCAATGCCATCTGTCGGTGTCCCCNTACATTGACTGAGAATGAGAACTAAAAAATATTTTTACGAATTATTTGCTCGTTTCTTATTTCAGGCTAGAAATGCTCTTCAAAAGTCGCGCCCATTCTCGCGAAATTATTTATGAAGATTCCCCTTTATAGTACCCGTTTTTTTTCAATGCCATCTGTCGGTGTCCCCGTCGAAGTTCGTCCTCATTCGAGCAATTTTGAGTTCGACTTTCGGTGTTCGACTTTTTTCAATTCGAGTTTTACCCTTCGTATCTTTTATGAATAGAAAAAAAAGAGGATTATCAAACGATGAATTATATACGACAGAAGAAAATAATATGCAAAATGACCATTCGGAAGTGTATTGCTAATTTATTAGCAAAAATAACCATACTATATGTATTATGGAGAAAAAAGCAATTTCCCAAACACCCAAAACATATTTTTGAGTGACTGCATGTGTGATAAATAT
>NW_021680878.1:32470-33499 GCF_001412515.2 Diachasma alloeum | reverse complement strand
GAGGGGAAGCGTAAGTCGACTGGAACGCCGCTTCTGGCGCTCCGGCGAACTTGTCCCCTGTTTTCTGGCTTCATCATACCTGCTTGTATCATACCTTAACGCGCGCTTCCCTGAACAGCGCCGTCGCGGCCGCATTGCTCATTCTCATGATGAGAATCATGGAGAATAGAGGAAAGGAGGCTCAACTCGGCGGAGTGGGGGGTAGCTTTCTGGGCTGAAATCATGGAGAATAGAGGAAAGGAGGCTCAACTCAGCGGAGTGGGGGTAGCTTTCTGGGCTGAAATCTTGTCAAAAAGCAGGAGCTTCCATGAAGCCAGCTTAGCAGCGTTCTCGTCGATTTTGTCGGTAAAATGTTCTCAGCGTTCTCATAATAATATGCTGCCCTCTGCAGTAAGCCGTTCAATTTTTGAGTTTTTAGAGAACATCCCTATGTACGGATTGGAATATAGTCCAGTCAAATAGCAACTTTTTTTGAGCTAAAAAAACAATAGAAATAGGAAAAAATATTCATTTGGCGGGCATAACATCAATAATGACATACTAAATTTTCGGGACTTTATCTCAAGGGGGAGTTGTTAAAAAAAAAAAATAAGTGATCAAACAGGCGCAGTGCGACCTTTCTCGTCTTACCTTGTCAAATCCGTTGCAGATACAATCAAAATGCATTAGACTAAATTTGTAGAGAATGAAATTTCCTACAAAAAACTCCGCAGCGGCATTGTTCCATCGTCAATAGTTCAACCACCATTTACGCCCGAAATTTTTACAATAACAAATCATAAACAAAAAAAATCCCTCTCATCGGCTCTCCCATGTAGAAAAATGATTTTTTTCACATAACGGACTTTGTTATTTATGAAGTCCATATCAGGGGAAATTGTAATATTATTTCTAAATTCCTAATGTTCTTGTTTATGGGGTATTTTCAATAAACAAACACTAATTTATTTTCTCCATCATTTTTCAATACATAATGTGAATTTTCTTTGAATTTTTTCAAAATTCTTTTTCTCTTGCGTTTTTATTAAA
>NW_021680878.1:28097-31164 GCF_001412515.2 Diachasma alloeum | reverse complement strand
GAATATTAGCAATGGTCGAAATAACAAGAGTTTGTTTCATTGTTTGTCCCTTCTGTTTACAGGAATGAATTTGGGAATTCTTTAGATTATGAGCGCCAATTTATGTATTTTTTTCGAAATGTTCTTGAGTTATCAGCTTGGAGCTTGGGGTTTTAGCCCATAATCCTCTAACTCGGAAATTTCGTTCGCCTCACACGGAGAAAAAAATCCAAGAAAACTTTCTGAATGTCCAAAACAGTGCTGAAGGGTAGAGGAGAGAGGGTGGAGGGAGTTGATTACCTGAGGTATCATAAAATGCAACCAGGCCGGGTTATTTTACCTGTTTTTCAAATACACTAGATGAAAACATGGACACAAATTTTTCAGTTCAGTTGCAACCTTTGTGTCATTCACTTCNATGGAACACCAAAACATTGGCTCCTCAGTATTTGTGAAGAAATATCGGAAGTGGTCTTTGTATTGAAAGACATAAAAAGTCATCCGCGGCTGTACTGCCGAGTATTGGAAGATATGTCAATTAAAGTAAGTGACTCATATATAAATAATCGTTTTTGATACGAGTATGGAATTAGTTCCCTTAATATAAAGTTCCGAAAGTATCGAATAATACTTCTCAATGTGACTTTTATAAAAATACTATCCAATCATCAAGCAAAGCATGAGTTGAACGCTGCTTCACAGATGATGTGATGAAAAAAAGGTATCTTTGATTTGTATTTCAACTTTTTTTTTCTTGCCTTAGATCGAAAGTCACGATGGGCTAGTGTTTCATCGATATTCTGGACGTGCGGATAGTTATGAAACTGTGAATGAACTCTTGATCCACTTGTCCAAGCTGAGAATCTGCGTCGGGACGCAATGGTATGAAAATAGGTAAATAAAATCAGTGGCAATTATTTATCCCCATAAATTAAGGGTTGGAGCGGTGGGTGGGGAAGGAGAGGTGTTACTCCACATTTTAAGGTCCCTGAAATATTGAGCAACGAAATCGCATTTTTTTTTCGTGAGGGCAGACTCCTGTGAGTTTAAAAAATCACGGATTATTGGAGCGAGATTTCTCCTACGTCATTTATACATTGAATATATAGTGGAACGAAAAATGAGTGCAGAAATATTCATTATTCCGTGTTCTTTTGCCTTCCAAACGCATGAAAAAAAAATAGTCCAGTGTACCATAGTTCTGAGCTACAGAGGTTTTTTTTTCTCAAAATTCTTGAAAAAATGTGTGGAGTTACAATTACGAGCCTTTTTTTCCTTATTTGACTCCGGAATAATACAATTTTTGTTCTTTTATTGCCATCAATGTTGTTATATGTCTTCAAGAAACGATTGAAATTTCCCAAATCCCATATGCGCAATTTTGTGAATAATCATCAACATTATTTTACAAAAAAAGAAAACAAAAAACAAAAACTGGATATTCTCAGGCATTATAATTATTTGGTCACCCAGTAAATCCCAATATTTCCAGGACCTGAGAAAGATGAAGTAACCCACTGTTATGTCGTAAAAATAATACAATTCATTCCAATATATTATGATTATGTAGGCATTCAACAGAATGTACAATTATCATCAATCAATGTGATATTCCATGGAATAATTACGGTGATCGACGATGCGCACACTGTGCTGCAGAAAGACGTCGTCATCAAAATACTGAATTTATACGGGAGAAAAGAAAAAGACTGAAACATGAGCAGGACGTTAAGCGAAGATCAGACTTCAAGAAAATGAAAAAAGAAAATTCAAAATTAGCTGAAGAAGTAAGTTCCATATTGGTTATTCACAATTTCTGCGACAACAGTTGCAAGATTAAAACTAAACATATTTTTTCATTTACTTTTCTTATCATTATTTAGCTTGCAAAATTGAAAGAGGAATTGGAAAACGCGAGAGTCGCTCTTGCGACTGCGGATGAACGAGCTGTGGAGGAAGCGATTCGCCTGTTGCCGGAAGCACAACAAGAAGCGGTCCGTGCTTGTTTTGCGGCCTCGAAAGTGCGTGATCCAAGGGGGAATCGATATACTCTCAATTGGATTTACCATTGTATATTGCTCCGAATCAAGAGCCGTGCTTTATATGACAATATGCGACGCAATGAAATCCTTGCTCTACCCAATCCCAGCACACTCAATAACTATTTGAAAAATTTGCAGTGCGGCTATGGATTTCAAGAGGCTTTATTCGAATGCTTGAAAGAAAAATCGTCTCATATGCCCGATAGTGATAAAAGAGGTAAGAATAAGGAAAATAATCTTTTTTGATTCATTAAATGTTTCTCTCAACTCATTCTATAGATCATAAAATAATATGCTCCATTGCTAATATTCTATTTTTTGCACGGGGAAAAATCTTGACCCTTCCCCCAATTTCTCTATTCCGATATTTATTACTCGGGGAAAGTCGCGAAGAAACTTCAATTTCTCCAATGGGGAGCTCCCCTGCCCCTCCGTAACAAAGCATTTTGACCGAGTGTTTACCCGTGATTGTAAAATTTGAACACAATAATGATGTTCCACCAGGTCTTCATTGTTCTCTGCAGGCCCCTTTCTGTAGGCGGACTGGAGTAATAACGAGCGGTCATCGGGTGACCCCTTCCACCTTTTTGAAATACCTGAGTCACTATTTCAAGTCGAAAGTACACGGAATGAAATCTATTTTTTCATTTCGAATTTAAGAGGTCGAGGAAAAAATAAAAAACCCTTGCAGATACAATAAAAATGCATTAGGACTAAATTTGTAGAGGATGAAATTTCCTTAAAAAAAACTCCACGACGGCATTGTTCCATCGTCAATAGTTTAACCACCAAGCGCCTCAAAAATTTCAACGCAAAATTGCTCCTTCATTCCGCGCGTAAAGAAATCGATTTTAGTTGTTAAATTAGGGAAAAACATACAAACGTTGAAAAAAAATCTGCAAAAATTCCCATACCATATCAAGACCTCAAATAAGCATTTTGGAGGAGGATTTATTTCTTTTCGTCATTTTTCAATTTTATACAATTGAACAAATTTTCATTTCTTTCAATTTTTAAGTAAATTTTAATGCTTTATATCTTTTGAA
>NW_021680878.1:25630-27673 GCF_001412515.2 Diachasma alloeum | reverse complement strand
TAGGGAAAAACATACAAACGTTGAAAAAAAATCTGCAAAAATTCCCATACCATATCAAGACCTCAAATAAGCATTTTGGAGGAGGATTTATTTCTTTTCGTCATTTTTCAATTTTATACAATTGAACAAATTTTCATTTCTTTCAATTTTTAAGTAAATTTTAATGCTTTATATCTTTTGAATAAATAATTGGATCGACAAAAATGGAAATTCATTTTCTTCGTTATTCATCCCGCCATCATTTTCATTTTTTGAGGTTTCGCTCTAATTTGCATATTTTTCACAATAACAATTCATAAACAAAAAAAATCCCCTCTCATCGTCTCTTCCATGTAATCAAATGAATTTTTTCGCATAACGGACTTTGTTATTTATGAAGTCCATATCAGGGAAAATTGTAAGAGTTTTTGTAAATTTCTAATGTTCTTGTTTATGGGGTATTTTCAATAAAAAAACACTAATTTTTTTTTTCATCATTTTTTAATAAATGTAAATTTTCTTTGAATTTTAAACAAATTCTTTCCCCTCTTGCCTTTTTATTAAATTCTCAATATTACTCGAGTTATAAATTTTTGAAGTTACAGGGATTTGTCGGCAAGGGACGCGCGAAGAGTGGGTGGCATACGCGTCGGTGGCGGGGGAATCCGCGCAGGCCTATTTTATGAGAAAACTCCAAAAATTTATAACTCTAGCAATATTGGCAATTTAATAAAAACGCAAGAGAAAAAGAATTTTGAAAAAATTCAAAGAAAATTCACATTATGTATTGAAAAATGATGGAGAAAATAAATTAGTGTTTGTTTATTGAAAATACCCCATAAACAAGAACATTAGGAATTTACAAAAAATATTACAATTTCCCCTGATATGGACTTCATAAATAACAAAGTCCGTTATGTGAAAAAAATCATTTTTCTACATGGGAGAGCCGATGAGAGGGATTTTTTTTGTTTATGATTTGTTATTGTAAAAATTTCGGGCGTAAATGGTGGTTGAACTATTGACGATGGAACAATGCCGCTGCGGAGTTTTTTGTAGGAAATTTCATTCTCTACAAATTTAGTCTAACGCATTTTTATTGTATCTGCAACGGATTTGACAAGGTAAGACGAGAAAGGTCGCACTGCGCCTGTTTGATCACTTATTTTTTTTTTTAACAACTCCCCCTTGAGATAAAGTCCCGAAAATTTAGTATGTCATTATTGATGTTATGCCCCGCCAAATGAATATTTTTTCCTATTTCTATTGTTTTTTTAGCTGAAAAAAAGTTGCTATTTGACTGGACTATATTCCAATCCGCACATAGGGATGTTCTCTAAAAACTCAAAAATTGAACGGCTTACTGCAGAGGGCAGCATATTATTATGAGAACGCTGAGAACATTTTACCGACAAAATCGACGAGAACGCCGCTAAGCGGGCTTCATAGAAGCTCCTGCGTTTTTACAAGATTTCAGCCCAGAAAGCTACCCCCACTCCGCCGAGTTGAGCCTCCTTTCCTCTATTCACCATGCTTTTTTTATAAGGAAGGAAAGGAAGGATTCATACAGACGTAAGCGACCGTCGACTCCCCATTATGCTCTTGCAACCAAATTGAATCCCTGTCACACGTCTTCTGGTATTGTCCACAGTATACAAAAGAGCGCGCAGTTTTAGTTAAAACTTTGAAAAAACTAAACGTCAATTCCTTCAATCTAACAAAAATGTGAACTTCTCCCTCTTCCAAAATCTGTTATATAATCACTAACTACCTCAAATCAATCAAGAAACTCATATAAAAGAAAGCAAAACATGATAACTAATTAATACACTTCCACACCCTTATCCAAAAATCCCTTCCCTATCGACAACCGCTACTTATGAAACGTCCCTGTAGAGGGATAACGGCCGCAAGACTGTACAGTCAGAGATTATTGCTAGCGCCTATGGAAACGCTTCAACCGCAAAATTTCGTAGCGGTGGCGCAGAACTAATTTTGAGTACGTACCTGTAAGTAAAACAGGGAGCGTGTGAGAGCGTCGATAACGGCGCAGAGTGGGGGGGA
>NW_021680878.1:6108-21536 GCF_001412515.2 Diachasma alloeum | reverse complement strand
CCGTTTGGGGACTCACTCGATCCATAAATATTCGTTTCTCCCCCTCTAATTCAGATGAAGGGATAAAACAGATCGCAATCAGTTGAGGATTCAATTTTCAATCGATTGGCAACCGTTTCATCCCTTCGTCCTCATTAGGGAAGGAGAAATTGATTGTTATATTAAGGGCAGGATTCCGCCGCCCGTCGGCGTTTCGAACTGCGGTAGGTTTCTCTCACCTACTCGACAGCGAACATCACCGTTCGCTCCTCCCGCCGATTCCCCCATACGCGTTTCCCCCCACTCTGCGCCGTTATCGACGCTCTCACACGCTCCCTGTTTTACTTACAGGTACGTACTCGCTACGAAATTTTGTGGTTGAAGCGTTTCCATAGGCGCTAGCAATCTCCCTTATAATCTCTGGTACAGTCAGTGCCAGAAAAATCGAAGAAGAAGAAGAAGAGACGTAAGCGATGTATTCAGGGAAAACAGGACGATACAGCAGTTTCCTTGGGAGTATTACCCACAGCGTTTGTGTGTTCAGCGCTTAATTTAGAAGATAATTTACCGGATGAGTTTATCGACTGATGAGGGACGTGATGAAGAAACGCGGGAAATATTTGGGCGCGCGAGGGTCTTTAGTGGATTGTACTCTCCTCACACGAATTAGTATGACAGAAAAAATATTCTGGTTTCCCATAACAATCAAATCAAATTAGAAAACCTGCATTTGAGTGAAATTTTCACTTACTAGAAAATGAACGTGCATGATTTTCATAGTGGTTTATGTATAGTATTTACTTATTTGTTAAAAAAGGAATTGATTTTGGCATTCTTTGTGTTTTGACTTGAAAAAGAATATAAGGAATGGTTTAAAAATATTTTCAGAATAATTTTTCACGTTATACATGATAAAAAAATATTTTGTATTAAACGTATTTAATAATTCCACGCCAAGTCAGTTAACCCCTGTCCCTCTTGAAAATCGATAGCGTTCTTTTCTACAATTGAGGCCGGATGGGATTGAAAAACTTTCTCAAATTTCTCCGACAGCCCAGTTCGAAGACATGATTTCTTTTGGCTTTTCTTTTTTGTTCACTATTCAATATTATTCAATAAAGTTTACTCATTTTTTAGTTCAACTGCAATTTTTTCTGATGAACGCAGTGAGGAGATGAGTGTGGTTGAATGAATAAATGAAGTCTCGTTATGAGTCGATGAGGAAATGGAACTGTACAAAATTTCAGCTCATCTTCTCAATTTGTAATGTTTAATAATGTATTGTATAATTTAATAGAAAACCTAGCAAATTTGCTCAATATTTCTCAATAGACTTCCCATAGAAAGTAAATTTATCAATAGAATTCCAATAGACATCCTATAGAATTCCAATACAATTTTGAGTCCAATTTACCGCAAAAAAATTACATCTTTCGAATTTTAAATTTAAAAAACCATCTGAAGATGTGCATAGAGTTAGTCGTGTTAAGGTACTTGCTTAGGCTCAGTTGTACCATCGTCTGTTAACTAAACCGCCAGATAACAGCCAGTCAGCCCATATGAATTACACAGGGATAAATTTATCTGGGAGTTTGAATAGCTATCAGACTTGGTGCAACCGGGCCTCAATTAGTTATACCTGGTGAATATTTCACAATGTAAAAAAGACACGAAATTTGCATCATATATTGTTGAGCACATTGAAAAACTATTTCCAAAATTTTAAGTATTTTTCCACACGAACTTTTGAGATATTCATCGTCAAGAATCGAAAAAAAAAACAAAATAATAATTTTTGACAAGGCGTTTCTCAAAGTCACGTGGAAAAAATACTTCAAATTTTGAAAATTGTTTTTCAATGTGCTCAACAATATATGATCTAAATTTCGTGTTTCTTACATTGCGAAATTTTCACCAGGTATGACTGACTGAGGAAGTACCTTAAAGGTACTGGATTTTCGAAAAATTGACTATTGAGAGCGATTACAAAGCTTTTATTCGAAACCGAACTAGATCATTCGGGCGATTCAGCCTCCAGATCAATATTAATAACAATCTAGAACTTCGGAAATTATCGTTTATTTAGTTTCAGCTTTATATCAAATGTGACACTTAAAGCTGTCTTAGTTGCTTATGAGGCATCAGTAGCAAAAGCCTCGGTGAAGTCAAAAATGAATATTGACAAAAGAGAAAACCTGCCTCTTCAAGAACTTATTTTCAAAATTTGGAGAACTTATAGCAAACCCTAAACATACCATCTAAATCTCCCCGGAGTTTCAGGGCCATTCGCAAACGTCCATTCATTTTTTCCATAGTTTTTGTCTATTGAATTTTCATAGTTTCATCTATATTCTATTGGATTTTTCCCATTTACAGAGCACAAAAGAAGCTTCGGAATTTTCTGACAGAATTTATAAATAAAGAGTTTTCGTATAAATTTTGTTTATGCATGTTTCTGCTTCCGAATGGAAACCTTGTATTTGACCGATTTTTCGATTCTGTATTTTTAATTGCAAATTGTCTAGAATGTTATGAAACGTGAAAAAACGATGTTTGTAGGCCATGTCTGTATGTATGTGCTGGAAAATCCGACATTTTGATAATTAATTTTTAGAAAATTCAACATAAATACGACGAAATTTGTCGATAAAAATCTGAAATTTTGATTCATGGTAGCTATGATTAAGCTTCACTTTGGTACGCCGTTTCAGCTCGATCGGCCCAGTAGTTCCTGAGATATAACAACTTCTTTAAATTTCGTTTTTCCTCAATATCTCAAAATCTACTGGACGGATTCCAATTTTTTTTTCAAAATACTCATCTTGATAGGCCCTATCTAGATCGATCAAAATATCTACATTAGTTCGGATGAAATTTTACGATATCGCCGTTTTTCTGTTTTGTCATCAAAAATGTTGTTTACACGATAAGTCAATAAAAAATAGAGATAGCGAGTTGAAATTTTGTAGACTTATAGCTCTCATAACATCAAAGCTTCGTATGGTGGATGGACACAATCGGTCGAGCGGTTCCTGAGATATTCAACCTTTTGTGTAGATGTATTTCCTTAAATATCTCATGAACTATTTGACGGAGTTCAATTTTTTTTCAAAATACTCGTCTCAGTGGGCACTATCTAGATCAAGTAAAATATGTATACCCGTTCGTACAAAAATCGAGAGATATTGCCATTTTTCAGTTTTTTTCATATTTTGAGTCTTGTATACTCAATAATTTGATAAAAAATGGGGAGAGCAAGTTGAAATTTGGTATGATTAGTTTTCATGATATTAAAGGATTAAACTCTGGATGGGCGCAATCGGTCGGGTGGTTTTTGAGAAATTCATTTTTTTATGAAAGTTCATTTTACCAATAGGTTAAATATCTCTTTCTAAACACCCTGGATAATGTCGGTATCTGTCGCAGGGACAGAATGTGAAGTGATATGGTGAAACTATTCAAAAAATTGAATGATAGTATGGTTGTATTGAGTCATCGGGAAGTAAGTGAAATTATAGATATCTAATTTTTTTGCTTCCGAATGGAAGCCTTGTAATCGATGATTTTTACAATCTCTTAATTTCTTTTGCAAATGATGTAGAATGTCATGAAATGTAAAAATATGATGATTTTAGAAAATGTATGTGTGTACGTCGGACAGTGTATGCCGATTTTTCAGAAAACTTTTATAAATCCCCCCGAAAAAAAGACTAAAGCTTGAGCTAAAAATCTGAAATTTTGTCGGATAATTGGAAATACTTTGGAGCATTTTTGAGCGCAAGTGCAGCTTAATCGGCCCAGTAGTTTTCGAGCTATAGCTATTTCTCAAAAATCAGTTTTCCTTAATATCTCAAAAATTACGTGACCTAGTTGAATTTTTTCAACAGGAAATTATTCCTTTCGATAATATCTATCGACGTTTCATGACCCCTAGAAACTTTTCCGACACTTTTTAGGAACCAGTATGCATGTGTGTGTGTGTGTGTGTGGGGGGGGGGGTGTTTTTTTCCCGAGGTCTTAGGAGAAATGTACCTAACCGCACGATAGTGGGCAGTAAACTGCCACACCCTGTGTGGGGCCCTCACCCACTAACCCACTTGACCCCGGGAATTCGTCGACCGTTCTTTCCCTCGCGGCACCACCGTTAAGTATTACTTCGCGGAGGTCTCAGCTATTTGCTCTTCCACCATGACTTCATCCACAGTACGTCCCCCTGCCCCACTGAGATGTTATGTGTGGGTAGGAGGTTCCAATGAATTCCTCATTTGTTTTGCAGCTCTGCGCTTGCGTTCCTCCTCGCTAACGTGAGGGCGTTCCTCCTCGTTCCTTCGTATCGCTGGCCGCGGAGCTACTCGTTGCGTCCCAGACCGCCCATGATGACAGCATAGCTTCCACCAATTTCTCAGGCAACAGATGCCTTCCGAGTGTAGACTCCCAGTTAATCCGGATTTCGCTGGAACGTGGGCAAGTGAAGAACACGGGCTCTGTGTCATCTACTCCTACGCAGGTCGGGCACTTCAGGGAATCCTCATGTTTGTATTTATACAGAAACTTTCGGAAACACCCATGCCATAGCAACTGTGTCAGGTAGTAATTGACCTCTCCATGATGACGATGCAGCCATACATCCACTTTGGGATCAGACGATGGGTTTCCTTGGTGGAGTTGTCCCACTTCAGCTGCCATCGGCGCACGCTCTTCTGTCTCTCTTCAGTCCTGAGTTCGGATGCGCTCAGTGTGACTGTTCTCCTTTGCTGGTATAAAAATCTGCGTTCCTCAGCCAGTACCTCTATTGGTAATATTCCAGCGATGGCGGATACGGCTTCCTCAGGCACTGCACGATAAGTACTTGCGCCTCTGAGAGCACTCAGCCGGTAGACCGGTGCAATCCTCCGCCGTGATTCCTGCAGTTGCAGTGCATCAGCCCAAATGGAAATGCCGCAGGTGAGCACTGACGTGACCACCGATGACAGTAAGGCTCTTCTTTATTTTGGGCCTCCGATGTTAGGCATGAGGCGCGATAAGGTGGATCTGACTCTAGACGCCTTCACTCCCAAGTGCTCAGTTTGCTGTTTGAAATTAAGTCGGGCATCGATCATCACTCCCAGGTATCGAATGAATGGCTGAGAAGTAATTTCATAAGATCCGACCTATCGCGTTATTGTCTCGGTTTTCTTTCTGCTGGTGATCAGCACTGCTTCCGTCTTGTGCTCCGCCAGTTTCAGACCCACCTCAAAGGTCGTGTCGCAAATGAAGTTTATCTCCTCTAGGTGTTTGCCCAGGATGACAACAGCCACGTCATCTGCGAATGCCACGAGTTTGGCTGCCCGCGGCAATCCCAGTTGCAGCAGCCCATCATACATGATGTTCCACAACAGAAGACCCAGTACCGAGCCTTGAGGTACCCCTCCAGTGACTCCGTACTCCTTGGGACTACATTCCGTGTCATACTTAAGGACTCTTCCAGCGAAATAGCTGCGGACCATTCTCTGCAAGCATCTCGGAACGTTGAACTTTACTAAAGCTTCAATGATACGGTCCTACCTCACTGAGTTGAAAGCATTCCTGATATCCAGAGTAACGACCAAGCAGTACTTGTTGGTGCCACCCAGCCATCTTTTCCCTAAAAGTGCATCCCTGGCAGTGTTGACTACTAGGTTGATAGCATCTAGTATGGATCGGCCTTTCCGGAACCCATATTGGTTGTCGGCCAAGAAGGGTTCAACTGCTGCTTCTATTCTTCGATGGACGATACATTCGAAGATCTTGTTAGCGGTATCAAGCATGCAGAGGGGACGGTATGATGATCGGTCATCTGGAGGTTTATTCCCTTTTGGGAACGGGACTAATCTCTGTTGCTTCCGCATGGCTGGGAGGGTGCCTTCCCTTAAACACTCGTTGTAGACGTCCAGGAACAGATCCGGCATCGTACGAATAGCTGATTTCAACGCGATATTGGGAATTCCATCCAGCCCAGGGGCTTTGGTGTTACCCACTCTATTGCAGGCCTCCGTCAACTCTTCTCTGGTGATTGGTAGGACAATTATCTCTTCTTCCTGTTCGCCAGTACATTGAAGTTCTCGTTGCTGTGGGAACAGCACCGTGACGATTCTCTCCTTCAACACAGGGCACGTAGGCGACGGCATTGGTTGATGCTGTGTGTGTGTGTTTGTGTGTGTGACCAAAATTTTATGCTACGATTACGCTCGGACGAACGAGACGATTTTTTCTTTTTTTCACGCAATCGATGTGTTTCATTCAACGTTACTTAGAGTTGATTACATTCTGAATAACATTGACTCAGCAGTTTTTTAGATTTTCCAAGAAAACTAGCTAAGAAACGCCGAAAAATCTGTTTTTTGTAAATTTGATGATTTTTTCTGAACAAACGATGGGATTGATTAGTTTCAATTATAATCAATGTGGCTTCGTATCATCAACACTGGAGTGAAATTCCAGCAGAATCGTCTCAGCTATTTTTGAGTTATTCGATTATAAATTTTTAGAATGTAAATTTTCGGATATTCATTTCTGTGTTAAAATGGATCCATTGCAACTTCGCACTTGATCCATCTCAACACTTTTCGCCTTCAATTTTTTCAACTTCAAAATTTTCAACTTCATTTTTTAACTTCAAAAGTTTTCAACTTCAAAATTCTCTAATTTAAAAATTGCCCAAATTCAAAATTTTCCAGATTCAACATTGCCTGACTTCAAAATTTTCCAACTTCAAAATTGTTTAACTTCATTTTCTTCAACTTCCAAAATTTCCCAACTTCAAACCATTCTAACTTCAAAATTGTCAACTTCAACTTTTTTACTTCAAAATTTTCCTACTGCAGCATTTTGTAACTTCCAAATTTTCTAACCTGAAAATTTTCCAACTTCAAAATTTTGAAACTTGCAAATTTTGAACGTCGAAATTTTTCCAAACTTCAAATTTGTCCGACTTCAAGAGTTGCCTATTTCTAAATTTTTACCTCCGACGGCAAACCAAAGGAAGGGGTATACTTTTGCCAGCCCATAACACGACACTTCAATATCTTTGTCCAGAAGAAAAAATTTGAAATTTGAAATTTAGAAAGTTGAACTTTGAAATTTCTCCTGAAATGTTTCAGTTTTTTCAACATACAACTTCCCGAATTTCAAATTTCAAATTACAACTTTCCGAATTTCAAATTTTAAATTTCATATTTGACATTTCGAATTTTGTCGGGAAGTTATACATACGTCCCTCAAAAGAACATATGAAGCAAATTATGTATTACAAATTTCAATTTTCAATTTTTTTCATTTTAAAGTTAATGTGGTGTCCATAATATATGCCAAACTTGGTCTAAACATTTGATATTCAGGGTACTAATTTGTATGGTTAGTCCACAATTATGTATAAAATCTTGTGTCAATCGATTCAGTACATCTGGGCATAAAACAATTTGTCAAAAAAAATTTTTTTTTTTAAATTACACATTGTCATTTTATTAATGATTTACGTTTTTATATGACTTAAAAAGTCATCACAACTATTTACCGTATGTCATGGCTGTGACTGAGGCAGAGGTTGGTATGATCTATTCATTTTTTTAAATGTATTTTATTATTCATGTATTTATTTTATTCATTTTAAAGAATATATCTCTACCTCTGGTTTGTCGTCAGGGGTAAAAATCAAATGAAAATATTGTTATGCCACTAAGACTGATTGGATAACAATCGGGATTATTCATTTTTATGATGAAATCATGGTGCGCATGATAATTTTTTAGAAGCAAAAAAATTAGAAGTGAAAATTTGGTAAAATTGTAGCTTTTATGATATTACAGGATGAATGGTATAACTCTGACGGAATCAGAAGTCAGTATGATTTATTCTTCTTACCAAGATGAATAACTTTTTGAGTAGTTATGATTTGTGAAATTCAACGGATCCATTCGGAAGGGTATTACCAATGAAATTGATAGAAAACAAAACAAAAAAGAATAACTGTCACATGGGTTCTGCCAAAGAAGGCTACAACCCTGCTTGTTTAGATCTATATGGGAATAATTCAATTCATAGTCCTCGATTGATACATATAATCATAGTAAAATACTTATCTTGTCGGACGAAAAGTGAGTGATAAACAGTACGTAATAACCCATTCGCCACAATTTTGAAATTTTAATTTGAAAATAAAAAACAAATTATCCTCGTTATGGGATCTATTTTATCGACGGCAGTTTGCCCTAGACACCTTCTCCATTAGCTCCCCAGATACCCAGATAACCAAGCGTGCGGTACACTAAAGACGCACTGGCTGCTGATTAAGTGCATCGTGCTTCTGCCGACAGCAGGATTCCACTGTGCTGCCACAAACTGCTGCGGCATAAAGTAGCAGTACTGGTACAGCACTCTGATTGCACCCAGTAGCAGGTGGCGGGAAGGCCCAATTTATGCACTCTCTGAGTTCAAAGTGGTTTGATTGCGTGCCCAAACACTCTGTAAAGTCACAGGGACTTCAGACTGCACTGTCCAATCGCGATTCTTAGATCAACTTCAATTAAATCATGTAGAAACGGTTTTTAGTAGTAAAAATCATTCCCTCAACGATTCCCCCTCTATGCAATTAGTATTTTTGCTCCATACGGCGTGGATATGTTGTTTAAAAACATAAAAATGAGATATATGTTCTCTGTTGAAGGGCTGGCCATTACATTTTGCGTATCTGCTCTTGACACGACAATTTGGACTCCACGATTATACATCAAGTTTCTGTTTTTCCCGGAAGATATATACGATTATCACCTTCAAAAACTCTGCTTGGAAACTATTTTTCTCTCTAAAATTGATAAGGTAAGTCTGTCGCCTTCATTTTTAGTAAATTTGATGAATCATGTAAGTCATTGGACGAAGAGAGGTTATGTGGTGATGATTTTGTTGATGATTTTCTACAGAATGCTTATTTCATTAACAAGGGCCCAAAAATCCAATATTCTTGAAGATTACACACAAAATTGCGAATGATATTTCACAATGTCAAAGATCGTATCCCAAAGTGTGTTCCATTTCACTGGACTCTAGTGAACTTAGACAAATGAAATTATTTCTCGTCTTTTAGGATTTTTCTGTGGATAATTTTCATTAACATTATTTAAACAAATTAATTTTAGCTGTTTTCAAAATGAAAAATCTAGAATTAGAATTTTTCATTGTTTGATTACAGAATTCAGAAGTTAGTAAATGTAAATCATGTATCATTGTAGATTTAAATTTATAAGGAAAAAGGATAGTGAAGTTTCTCATCGTCATCTTCTTCGGAGGCAAGCGGAGAATAGACGTGACCTTAAACGAAAATTATTGCGTGTGAAGTGTTCCGCTGAACCTCCTATGGTTGAAAATAATTCCAATGCTTATGATGAGGAAATCTCTGACGAAACCCCAGCCAAAGCGGCTGTTCTTATAGCTGAAGAGCCAGTACACGATCTCGGAGGAGATTTTGAATTGCCCAAATCAACGGGATCGGAATCTCAATGTCTTCAAATAATTCCTACTCCCTCTTCCGTGAATATATCGGAGGATATCAATCCACATAAAACAGTGGAAGACTATGCAAATAGATTCGGTGGGATTGTAACTGGCATGAATGTGCCGCATCAGGTAGCTCCCTCGTGGAAATCGGGTCGTCAAATTTTGACAAATTATGACATAAAATGTGAAATTATGTCAAAAAATGAGAAAATTGATAGATTTTTACATAATTTCATAGAATTTGATAAAATATGTCCGATTCTGTCAGAAATTGCATCGTCATATACTGACAGCAGATGTCATATGTTAACTCTATAAAACGATATAAACTGACAGATTTTTACATTTTTTATCATTTTCCCCCCGAAAATGACATTGTTCCTCATGATNGGGGGGGGGGGGGGAATATTTGTATCTGGGATTTAAGAGTGCAGTCTTGACAATACTCGACAGAACTCCTATTCCATTAATTCAAAATCTTCTCTTGATTGATTTTAATACCGATGGGGCAACTCTGGGTAAAACTGGAAAAGTTCAAATTTGGCCAATCCAAATCCGCAACGCTAATATTACGGGATCAAAACCAGAAGTAGTTGCAGTTTGGAGGGGAAAGTTTAAACTCAGAAATCCAAAACAATTTTTCGACGATTTTATTAATGAATTTCTCGAAACCATTGATAAAGGCATTTTATTCCACAATGAATGGAAACCAGTGAAACCAAGGGCTTTAATTGCTGATGCTCCTGCTCGAGCTCTAATGTTAGAACATGTCAGTCATGGTGCACGTTGTCCATGCTCAAGATGTTGGATTACTGGTGAATTTATTCGACGAGGAGTTTTGGTTTTTCGAAGCATAGGGAATCGACCGCGAACTGATGAAGAGTATCCACTCTGTATTGACGGTGAGCATCATAAAGAGGGAACTAGTTGCTTACTCCGTCTTCCTATGAGTATAACGAAGCAGGTTCCATTCGATTATGTCCATTCGGTGCTGTTAGGAATCCACGACAAAATTTTATCCGCACTAGTTGATGGTAAATACGTAAAAGTTCGAAAAATTCCTCCTCGTACTGTTGCTTTACTCTCATCACGTCTAGAAGTAATTACTCATAATTGTCCTACAGAATTTAATTGTAGGCCATTTTTAATGAATAAGTACAGCTCATTTAAAGCTACAGAGCATCGACAGATCCTTCTATATTCGGGCATTATTGTTTTCTCTGGGATTTTGAATCCTGGAGTTTATATCCACTATTTACTATTTCACATTGCTATCCGCATTATGGCCACTGACTCGCCTTTACAGGAACAGCTACAATATGCCAAGGAATTCGGAGACATTTTCATACGTCGTTCTGAGGATTTATATTCGATAGAGTTTTACTCATACAATTTACACGCGTTCTCACATCTGTTGGAGGATACACTACGATTTGGCCCTCTGGATTCATTCTCATCGTTTCTATATGAAAACAACATGAGTTATTTCAAAAGAGCATGCAGAAAACCTGATAAGCCACTGTAACAAATAGCAAATCGTCGAGCGGAATTCCGTAGAAGTTCTTGTCCAATTGTTCCCTCTGTGACTCGCCCAACATCACTTCCAGCAAGATGTCCAACTGGCCCACTACCTTCTTTTATCTCCCGCAATGTTAAACAGTATCGAAAAATTTCATTCAGGGGGTTTACCATTGCCTTAAATCATCGAGATAATACTCTAATCCTCAAAGATCCTCCATTTGCATTGTTCAGAATATTTTCGAATTCCAAGGTGAGACATTCTTCATGGTCAAGTTATTTCAATCATCTGAAGATTTTTATACAGTTGGAGGGTTCAAATCGTTATCAATTGGTATCTTCAAATGCAGCTCATTATCAACCGAAATTATTTCTATCAAGTGTCATCAAGTCCATACTAAATGTTTTAGAATGCCTCACTGGGCAGACAGTGGAGGTTCACCCAGTGAGCAACTAGAACCTGGCACTTATGTGATTGTGGCTCTCATTTCTTCAGAGAAATACGAAATTTACCACTCCGACGATTGAATTTTTAATTACTCTGATTTAATTACTTAGATGAGTGGGAGAGGAAACAAAGGAAGTAGAGGTGGGGGGAGAGGAGCTACGAGCATTTTTTTTTCGGAGGCAAAGGCAAATATTAATCAAGATCTGACTAATTTGTCACGACAAACCTTGAAGGACGTGGGGAATATTATACAGCAACCTGGCCCGACGAAACCTAGATCGTTCAACCTCAAACCTATTCCAAAGAATTCTCTGGTCTTAAAAAACCCCTCTGAATCGAAGATATCAATGAAAGACTATCAACGACCTCAGAACCCAGGAGATGGGAAGCAGTCATCCGGATTGAAAGGAAAACAGAAATTGATTCCTAGTCATACCTCTCAGGAGAGTCAGCTTAACTCCAGTATTGGGGTACAGAAGACTTATAAACAGCCATCTACATCTAAAACACCTAATAATGAACAGTACTCTTATTCAATGCAGAAGTCACCTCAAATTCCAAAAGCCCCCTCATCAACCTCACAGCACCGAGCAGCCTCAAATCGCACGTACCTTAAAGGACCAATCCGTATTGATGGGATGTGATTAGTAAGTTTTTTTTTTTTTTTTTTTGTATGCCAACAGTGTTGGCATCAGAATCAGTCCCTCCTCTAACAATGAACAGAACGACGAAGCCTCCCGAACATCTTGCCCCATAAAATCCCAACCAGAGACAACAGGCATCAAATCCACCCACGACACCTACTCCAGAACCCAGAATAATTGCAGCTCCCCCGACCAGAACGGGGCACACCACAGATCCCCCTCGTGATCATGTCAACGCCCCAGCAGAATTATTCTTGGATGCGGTGACGTAAGAAATCAAAATATATAATCAAAATCACACATTGATAAATATTCAAACAAACATATACTTTGGTTCCAGTGGAATACGTTCGCAGTTGGACCGCATAGAGGAATCCTTGAAGTATGTATATATATCATTAATTGTCTCAAGCGTGATTTTCACTAAGCACAATGATTATTCTCTAGGAAAATTTCTGTGGATGTGAGGCATCAGCGTTGACGAGGGCAATTTGTCATACCCGATTGTTTGAAATTCCAAACTCTGGAAGACTTAGCTAAATTCGAAAAAATTGATGAGGCAACGTATTAACGGGGTAGTAAGTACATTACTGAACAAGAATTCTAAGAATATGAGAAATGCTTCCAGAATATATTTTCCAATTGCATATTCCATTGGATTTTTTCAGGTCGATTACCTAGCTTTTCTTGGGGGCAGCGACGTTGATGCTTGTGCTAAGCTGTATTTTAACGAAGCATTTGACGAGAATGAGTGGGTCTCGGATTATTATGTATGGGGAGGAGTTGAGAGAAAACAAGTGAAGCGAAAGAGACAGCAGAAAAAGATGTTGACGGATAGTCGTTTCGCTTCAGCGTGTTTTGGTGAAAATTCTATTTTTATTTTTACTTTTTATTTTTTTTCAAGCATTTCTTAAGTGCAATATAAATTTCAGACGCAATGGCTGAAAATCGATATTTCGAGAAACCAACGAGAAATGTTTTCCATAGCTGTATGGAGAAGGCATTTAAAGCCTTGAAGGAACGCCGTCGAAAGAAATTGGAAAAACAAAATAAGGAAACTGAAAGGACCGGAAGAACTGACGAAAATACTCGTGCTGATTCACTAGCTCTTGAAGATAGGATCACAAGTCGAGGGAGTAGAACACCTCGGAGAGAAATCGAAATGGAACACACGCAGAATCCTAACAGAACAGAGTTCCAAGGAATGGTAACGAATGTTTCGTTATTTATGTGATGATTTTTCCTAATTTCAGTGGCGAAGAGGGAAACTGGTTCAAATCGATTCCGTCCGGAGGTCAGTTGTCCTAGAAAAATCTCGAAATCTAAGGAAAATAGCGAAATTGCTTTGGATACGTTTTCTGTATAGCAAAATGAGACCTACAAAAAAGATCCGTACAAAAATTTCGCTATCTATCTTAGATCCAGAGATATTCTCCTGAAACTGAACTAGAAACTAAGTTGACCTAGACTGTTCTCCCTCTTCCCTACTGATTTATAACAGCTTATAAACAAGTCACAATTTATACGATCAGATTGAAGATGGAGATGATTCGACAACTAGCCTCAGTCGGGGAGACAATGATATCGGCATTACCTCTGACAACATGGAGTTCAATGGAGAAGACTTACTGCGTGGAGCCACCGAAGCAGATAGTCGTCATATTATAACAGATGAAGATGCTCTCCTTGCGTCATCCATCGAAAATTTGTCAGCTTATTTTTCATAGCATAATCAGGAATGATAGAATAGCTTATCATGTCCACATATGGAGAAATCTAATAGGAAAGCCTAGTAAATTCGCATATAAATTCAACTAGTTTTCGATCGGAAGTACTTTGAAAATTAACTTTTTTCATTTTCTGATACTCTGGGAAAAATATTTCTGCTATTGAAACATTTTCTCTAGAAAATACCGGGCTCAATTTTTTCAATTTTTTACTCATATTTTATAGTGAAAGGAACAAAAATCCACTGAGAATAAATTCGGACATTTATATGAGGAAATTTCTATAAACAACCTTTTAGTAGAATAGCTCACATACAGAAATTAAAATCAATCAAATATTTCTATTTCAAAGTGTGGAAATTTTGCGAATTATTAGAAATTGAATCTGCGAAGAACAAACAGGATTTTGCATGGAATTGGGATAAAATTTGCTAGCGCGAGGCCTTTCTATTGGACCGAGTATTCGTGTTTGTATAATCTGTTATCCATATTATGTGTCAATAGCCCCCGAAGGGAAGAGGGATAAAATGAATATTCGTTCACCTTCATTTAGTGGAGATTAACAAAGTCGATTTAAACTATGTCCTTTTTAGTTTGAAAATATTTTTCCAGACTTCAAAATTATATTTGATGAATCTACATTCTACTATTGCATAATATATTGATCTAAGACCATCCATTTTACTCCATCTTCTTCTACAAACAAGAGAATCACTGTATGTACTGATATTAAGATTGTAAAGATAATAATAATGAATAAATAATGAATGAAATCGTGATTATGAATCTCATAATTGAACATAAAATGAAACCCAAAGCAATGCAGGAGAACATTAAATTCTTGTGGCACAGTGCCTGCACTGTAAAATCACCACGTTTCTTCTCACGAAGAGCGCCACGCAATCCTATATTCATTGAGGCACGGTGCATTTACCATGGTTCCACAGCGTGCCTTATCTCACGTGCTCCCACAGTACTGTCAATGTGGGCACGCACTAGGCCATCACAGTAATATATTTCAAATTCACCGCGTTAAGACACCCTAAACGCATGGTGAAGCCACTTGGCTATCTGGGATATCCTTTGTCTATTCCCAATTTGAGAATTTTTTAAGAGGGAGATACATCCGCCGAGTCAGAACTGTACACGACACCGATCTGTACACGGAGCGCTACTGTGCACAGCAGAACTGTCCACAAATGAAATAGTGCACGGGCGAAACTGTCCACGAGGACGAAGTGTCCACAACGCGCCAAGCCGATAAACCAGCATCGTTATTGTAGGAATCGAATACATTTATTACCTATAGAATAAAATTGTCAGTAACAATTTCCGTTACCTGATGGCGCTATAAGACTGAAAAGATTATTTTCGTGAAATATCCAGGGCTGTACTACCTGAACTCTTAGGTAAAAACTGAGTCGTGGACCCTAATAGGAGCTAACTGAATAATTGGTTTCCTCATTAACTCAAATGACAGGCCTACAGTAATTACTATTATCATTTCATACATGAATGAGAACCGCAAATAAATTTGTTGACCAAATAATCATTAATCAGGATAGCCAATTATCTGATTGTCGGATCAATTCTCAACCATCACAA
>NW_021680878.1:0-1547 GCF_001412515.2 Diachasma alloeum | reverse complement strand
CTCTTGAACGTCTTAACGCGAACAGTTTTTAAACATCTTGAAACACTCCGAACACTTTGAACACCTTGAACGTCCTGAATGTCTACTGAGATAACATCGTGAACACATACACCTCTTGGATACACTTAAAGTTCTGCTGCATGCCGAGTTATATCCCGGTTGAGCCCCCAAAATTTGTAGGGAATAATAACAACGATGGCATACAACTACCAGATGAAATAAAAACACATTGACTTCCACTAAAATAAAAGTATATTTAAAATGAAAGTTACATGTTACACACAATCCAGACACATCTTATCTGTATGATGGTTGGTTAAAAAACTAAACTTAAGACTAAGTTTTGGGCACTTCGACTCTGGGCCCGAGCTTACCCCCCACTACAACCCCCACTCCTACGCATACCCAAAATGGCAACATTTTTGGGGGAGGTAAACTCTTAATTTCCCTGCGTGAAATTCCCCTGCATTTCCCCACACGTGCGCGTCAGACTGTCGCCAAAAGGTCTATCCCCAATAAAACCCTCAATAAACCTTACCTAGGCCGTCAGTCTATTACCCTCGGCAAAAAAGGGGTCTTGGCCGANAATTTAACCCATGTCCTCAACCCCTTTTCAGACCTCACGAATAATTTTGCTGATCCCGTGAGTAATTTCTTCGCATATGCAATTTTATGCATATCGGACCATGCGCAGATCTCAGCCATCTCGTCAAAATCAGCCAGCCACATTTTCACACTCGTTTTACCACTTCCGCTGAAACTCTCCATAGAATCTTCCACATCTTTAAAAGTCAGTGGCTTCTGTGAACTCTGTCGCCTTGCACGAGATGTGACTTTGATTTCAGTCTCATCTGAAGACTCCGATTCTTCAACATCTTCTTCCTCTGATAGTTTCTCTACTTCGTTGGTCCGCACAGGTGAACCTCCTTGGGATTGGGCTGCTCTTAATCGGACTAACAATTCATCTTTGTTGCCAGTTGTCTTCAGACCTAGTCTCTTTAATTCCTCATTAAGCTCTGAGAGCTTCATCTCCGTAACTCTTGATTTCTGTGTTCCAGTAGTCTTAGAACCACCTGTCCCTTTGTCTGTTTCATTCATGTTGAAACTCTTGAACGCCTTTAAACCTCTTGAAATTCTTGACCTCTTGACCCTTGACTCCTCGAATCAACTTGAACCCCGTGAATGTCTTGAACCTCTTGAACGTCTTAACGCGAACAGTTTTTAAACATCTTGAAACACTCCGAACACTTTGAACACCTTGAACGTCCTGAATGTCTATTGAGATAACATCGTGAACACATACACCTCTTGGATACACTTAAAGTTCTGCTGCATGCCGAGTTATATCCCGGTTGAGCCCCCAAAATTTGTAGGGAATAATAACAACGATGGCATACAACTACCAGATGAAATAAAAACACATTGACTTCCACTAAAATAAAAGTATATTTAAAATGAAAGTTACATGTTACACACAATCCAGACACATCTTATCTGTATGATGGTTGGTTAAAAAACTAAACTTAAGACTAAGTTTTGGGCACTTC
>NW_021680877.1:138359-201433 GCF_001412515.2 Diachasma alloeum | reverse complement strand
ATATCACATGGATGTGCGCCCCCTTAAAAATCACTCCCCATTGGCCCACGCTTAACTGCCAATATCTTTTTAGGGGTGAGTCTGGTCAAAAAGTGCAAGTGGACTTTTCTGCTCAGAATCACCCCCTGATCCTAGGGTGTTCAGATGTACATGTACTTCTGAAACACCCTGTATATAATATAGAATAGATATATAAATACTAGAATAGAGTATCGCGAAAGTCAGACGTATCACCAACAGAAGTTTTTACAATTAGGGGAGGGTGAGGCAAAATGAAACAAGGCCCAAAACGGGCATAATGGGGAATTATTTAGAGGTTCTGACACTTTGGCTGTTTACCGAGGACCATAACAACCCGCAGCACGATTAAAAAATGACGAAAACTAGGCAACAACACCATTGTTTCATTTTGCCCCACCCTCCCCTAGAAATTCAGAGAATTATAATCAATTAAGCGATGAATATCGTTGGACAAACGAAAAAAGGGAGAGTAACGTCACAAAATTTTTAGGATCCATTCGGAAGCTTACTACCAATGTAATTGGTAGAAATCAAAATCACAGAAATAAAATATAAATAAAATATATGATCGTGTCACAACAGCATATAATCTATAATATGAAATCTGTCGCATGGCTCGGCCGCACTGCTTGTTTGGTTTAATTTATAAAAAATTTCTGAAAAATGACCGCACACTTTCGGACATACATTGTGAGATATTTTTCCAAGCACGTCTGCGGGATTCAGACGCGTGGTTCTTCACGAACTTTCAGCGACCCTTTTAGACTCTCTCAACCCGGAATTAGAACGACGGGAATAGCGAGAGGAGACAAAATGCCAAAAATGGCGCCAGTTCTTTTAACCGCCAAAGGACAAGGTCACACCTTCGAGCCGCGTTCCACGACTAGCTCAGATAACCGCGGAGGCATGTGGGAACAGGCTAAAATGAGCGGAACTCAACAATATGCAAACTTTTACAAAACAAAAAAATTTATATTTTTAATCCAATGAGTTAAGTCTGATCTTTTACACGTGCGGGAGAGGACTCCCGCGAGCAAAGACGCTATACAACCCAAAAAAAAGTAATTAACCTAGTGATACTAATTGAGAAAAAGAAATAATAACTTCAGAGATGCGTGGGAGACGCTAAGACGCGAGGATCACCCGCCAGCGACGACGACGCGAGAGCCACGACATAAAAGTTATTGGGAAAGATCGACGTAGCAGATGAGTTAGGACTAGTTTTCCCCACAAAAGAAAATTGGGAATAAAAATCAAATAGAGAAACTAATAAAAAAAATCAACTCAAGAGGTAGCTGGAGGCTACAGAGTGCCGCGTCACAAGCAGACTCTAGTACATTCTCAAACGGCCCCAAAATGGGCGCCGGAGTGGATTCACTACTGGAAGAACGCGGGCACTCACAACGAAATAAGACGCTCACCGTGATTTCGCGAGAACACCAGGCAGACTCGTCTGGACCTTCAGTACGGCGACGTCGGATAATAGAGCCGGAACAAACGGGCACAACACCACCACGTACTTTACTCTTGTTCGGTCAAATAGCTCGGAGAGCGAAAGAAAACNAAATGAGCGGAACTCAACAATATGCAAACTTTTACAAAACAAAAAAATTTATATTTTTAATCCAATGAGTTAAGTCTGATCTTTTACACGTGCGGGAGAGGACTCCCGCGAGCAAAGACGCTATACAACCCAAAAAAAAGTAATTAACCTAGTGATACTAATTGAGAAAAAGAAATAATAACTTCAGAGATGCGTGGGAGACGCTAAGACGCGAGGATCACCCGCCAGCGACGACGACGCGAGAGCCACGACATAAAAGTTATTGGGAAAGATCGACGTAGCAGATGAGTTAGGACTAGTTTTCCCCACAAAAGAAAATTGGGAATAAAAATCAAATAGAGAAACTAATAAAAAAAATCAACTCAAGAGGTAGCTGGAGGCTACAGAGTGCCGCGTCACAAGCAGACTCTAGTACATTCTNGTAATTAACCTAGTGATACTAATTGAGAAAAAGAAATAATAACTTCAGAGATGCGTGGGAGACGCTAAGACGCGAGGATCACCCGCCAGCGACGACGACGCGAGAGCCACGACATAAAAGTTATTGGGAAAGATCGACGTAGCAGATGAGTTAGGACTAGTTTTCCCCACAAAAGAAAATTGGGAATAAAAATCAAATAGAGAAACTAATAAAAAAAATCAACTCAAGAGGTAGCTGGAGGCTACAGAGTGCCGCGTCACAAGCAGACTCTAGTACATTCTCAAACGGCCCCAAAATGGGCGCCGGAGTGGATTCACTACTGGAAGAACGCGGGCACTCACAACGAAATAAGACGCTCACCGTGATTTCGCGAGAACACCAGGCAGACTCGTCTGGACCTTCAGTACGGCGACGTCGGATAATAGAGCCGGAACAAACGGGCACAACACCACCACGTACTTTACTCTTGTTCGGTCAAATAGCTCGGAGAGCGAAAGAAAACTTAAATGGCCAAGAGCGACCTTATCAGATTAAATCCCAGCGAAGAGTGTTCGTCGGGGCCGTACATCACCTCGAGGAACCACTCAATTTCTCCTTCCCCCACCCGATCACGTGATAGAGCGCGAAATCCAGGGGATTCGACAATTTGAGTATTTTTTAGAATGGTTTTAGTTCCAAAATCTTTAGTCCCAGAAGCTGGGACTTGCGCCTCGCGGTCGGTGGATATGATCCGCGTTGAGCGGCACAGGAGTCAACATAATCCGATGCTCCCTCAATGTTGTAGCATCGGTTTTTTACTGAGCGGCTTTGTGCCGCCGGTCCATCGGTGAGGTGGTGGGGGTTCGCACGTAGAGGCCTGAGATGCCTGCTGGCGTGCGATGATCGTCTTTCGCGTCCTACGTAGTGTGAGTCTCCCCGACTCGGTGTGTGCGTGCTCGCCGGTGTGCTGTTCCTCACCCATCGCGCCGTCTTGTAGCTCTCCCCGAGGCTCCGCTCCACTCCCTTCGCCACGAAGCTCACGTAACCCACGGTGAGCGCGATTGACAGAGTTCGAGGGAATGGAAAGAAGGAAAATAGTCAAATAACAAAAATAAAAATAAATTGACAGTTGTGGCTCTGGGTGATCCGACTCCTCGCTGGGGTAAACGACTAATNTCCGACTCCTCGCTGGGGTGAACGACTAATTTTTCCCCCATGATCCGCGGTCAGTTCAGGCGAGGAACAGTACATGATTTTTATCATGTTACAACATACACACATTTTCTAAAAACATCATATCTTCACGGTTCATTATATTCTACATCATTTCCAGGCAAGAGTGGAAGATCGCAAAAATCATCGGTTACAATGGTTCCATTTGGAAGCAAAAATACTTACAAAGGAGACTAGTGCTGTCAATGCCAGGCTGTCAACTTATATCACCAAAGTCGCGGAAATTGAACACAATTAATTTTCTAATTTTCTCATTTCCACTGTAAACTTCTGCACATTCATATTTATATACATTCGCAAATTAGATATCAACGAAAAATCTAATCCGATTGGAATGCTGGAAAATTCTCAGTTGATCGGACTGCGAAAGATTCGAAACAATAATCATACACTCTGTATGATATTCGGTGGTTATGAACATTTTGTATGTGGATTAATTATCGATGGAACTTTTGGTCTGTGCACTATCATGTCGTGTACAATTTTCGATTATTCAGTTTTCAGAAATCTGAGTGAGAAACCGACGAGCCCATACAGATGTACCCCGTGCAGGTAATTTAACTAGAAAATATGACTTAGTTCAGATAACTTAGCAGTGGTCATTTTTGACCCGTACAGGACATTTTTACCAAGTAGTTCAGGCTAAACCGAAGGGCCACCCATTGATTAGCCGTATGACCCATACATTATCCGTTCTCATGTTTGGAATTATTCCAAAAATTAATTTCATTAAAAAATTTATTCTTTCAATAACTCCGACTTATTCGCTGCCCAACGGATGTTGATTTTCTGTCGATGCAGCTCAAAATTACTGGGCTAATGCGCCACGCGTATTCCTGAGCACCCCGAAATCGCAAACGCAGCGACTTAATTCATTCTTTTAAAATTTTTCTAGAGTCTCGCTTATACTGTGACGACACGGGTCGTCAACTCGCAGTGTATTTTTTTTGTTCATCAAATTTTCAATTTTTCATCAAACTAAGACCTTCAAAGACATTGAAATTTAACAAGCCTCTAGGAGATCTCTCTCATTCTATGAGAATCTCAATTCTAATATTCTTATCATCTCCAAGGGTTACAACTCCACGGCAGCGGACTGGGTCGAGAAGAGGAGGTCCTGAGAAAAATCTCTTGGGGCCAAATAACATCCAGACTTTCGTTCAGGCTATTAGAAAAGAGGATTGGACGACGGCGTCCCTCTACGAGGACCACGCATTTCAAATAGGAGCACAAGGTGTCTCCAATCCACGATCCAATCGCATCAACCACGGAGCAGCGATACTTCAGGATATCCTGACATGAGGAACGATCGGAGGGAAGGATTTTCCTCCTCCCGACTAATCAAACCTACAAGACACCAGCGAGGAGTATCCGAGCATTACCATATTTCCTATTTTTCAACGAACACGTTCGGAATTCAATTTTAAACTTAAGCTTAAAAACACCGAAAATATTCAGCTAGAATTATTTGAGAATAAAATCCATAAAATTTCACATTAAGAATATTCTCCAATCAAAATATTTGTTAAAACTTCGATATCCAATCAGATTTGTCGTCTTAAACACGTGAGGGAGCATTCCTCCCCCAAATCGGACTCGAACCAGCGTCCTTAGTGAGCCTGTCCGAACGTGTAGAGTCTTCTCCTAGCGGTCGTGCAGTATAGACGTGTCAATTGGATCAGCACAATTATTTGTAATTTTCATTGTAATATTCAATCTATTTTGTTGTCCTGGGCCCTGTCTAGTCTGGCGGAAGGTGGTTTCTCGCAAGTAATCAGGTGGGCAGAGCCGAATAATTATTAATTTTGGGTAAAATAAGATAAATATAGCCTTGTCGTGGTTTCTCTTTATCTAGCGTCCATCTTGGCGTCTTTATGAGCTCAGGGTGTTAGAATCGACTCCTCAGATTGATTTTGAGATTTTTCATAATTATTTTGGTGAATCTGATCATTGATTAGCCGTATGACCCATATTGGAGTTGATTTGATTTTTGGTTAATTTTGTGACAATTTCGAGTAGGGGAGACCGGGGCAAAGTGGAACGGTGGGGCAACGTGGAACGGCGGTGCAAAGTGGAACGCGGGGCAAAGTGAAACGTTAGCAAAAACGAACTTAGAGCGAATTTTGGACAACTTTTTTTTTAACTTTATTAGTCGAATAAAGATGAAAGGTTAAACGTTTCCGAGGGTCAAACAGTGGTATATATCCTGTTAAGCCAGGGTGAAACTTCGAACCCAGGTGGAATTTGGAAGTTCTCGGGTGATAAGGATAGTCTTTGAGCGAGTCTGTATAGATTAAGGGATACCTAAAAAGTAACGAAAATTTTGGACACAACCCATTTTGCCCCATACGTCGAGGTAGAACATAGTTTTCCAGGTATGTGGCTTCAAAATGCTCCTCGTACCATAATTGTCATTCGAGTTACAAAAAAGGTTATTGGAAAAATTTGGCTATTTCCCTTAGATTCTGCAATATTCCTCAAAAACTCAGGTGAAGGACAAGTCAACTTAAGGATGTCCAAGTGCTTTTGCTATTTTTTATTCAGTGAAATGCTTTTCTACTTTTGTCGTCGAATATCTGAGCTTTCATTTTAGTCCCATTTGACTCCAAGTTTCCAGACATTTTGCAATGATATTATTATTTAAAATGCGAAGATCTGAATTTGAATCTCGATATTGAACCATCAGAAAATATTTTCAAAATGTGAAAAAAAATTAGAAAGTTTAATTTTGGAGGAATTCATTAAACAATTGAAAAATTGAAATTTTTGAAAATTACGAGCATTTTTAAAAAATAATTTATAAACAATCAATTTTCTACGGTAAAAATCATTTGTTCGGAAAAGCAAAAAATTTATACATATTCAAAATTTTATCAGAAATAGATTCCATGCCTGAAAAAATAAGATATCTGAAAGTTTAAACAATTTCAATTAATTATTTATAAGAAGAGAATGTGTAAAAAATAATTCCCTACAAAATTATAATTTGAATGACGCTGAATATCCATGATTTTTTTCAAATTTTTGTCACGCAATTTAATTTGTTACATCGGGACGTCGTAGTCAAAAATTTTTTTTTTAATTTAATTAAAATGATTCTTAATTCAAAATTCCAAAAGCCTCGAATTCACAGATAAGAATTCATACCGATTGTCTTACATCCGGTAAGACAATGGGTGGCTTAAAACTGAGATTAAATTTGATTCTACAGGTGTCATTGAGTTGGATTCACCTCCACCCGGGTGGTCAGTGGATTCCGAACTCGAATGACTCATGAAAGTTATATAATAACTCGTATATAACTTCCATGAAAGTTATTCATTTTTTATAATTTTTACCTGAAAAGTCATAGGAAAAAATAATAGGATCATTAATCGACGAAAATCATTAATGAGATTTTTGGATTCTTCCAAATCCAAAAATCTCCATAAAAATATTTCAAACGTACTATCAACGCTATACGACAACTCGAGTTGTTGCTGGGGGTGTTATCTGGAGGGTTTCAGATGACCACGGCCTGGCAACGACGCACCGCATTCCTTTCGGACCCCACAACAAGCGTCTCCTTATTTCCCTCCCCTTCCCTCTCCTGCCTAACCTGCCACGAACAATGCGCGTTACTCTCGATTTTTCCCTCCCCTTCCCTCTCTTACCTAATCCGCCACGGAACTCGCTGGCGACACTCATCACCTCACCATACCCCACTCTTTCTTGACGTAACTCTTGGGGGCCCGCGACTCTTCACCCCCACTTTCTTCACCCATATTTTTATATGCGCGACCTATTCTCCTCGTCCGGTTTTCTTCCCATTCCCCTTCGATGTCCGATTCTTTCGGCAAATCAAAGCGCCCTAATTTCCCCTTTGTACACGCATACTAATGAGTTGCGTGCACAAATTGAAAACCTATACCATCGATGGGGACAATGAAAAGTCTTCACCCTGGGCGTAAATCCTCAGTTCCGGCATCACCGAGGTCAACAACAGTCATTAACTGTCAATCACACCTGTCAACGACAGTGGAATCACCTCAGGATTAACAGTGACAAATCAATCGTTCCAATTTATATAAAGTGAAAAGTGTTCTGGTGTTTTAACAATTTTGGTAGTCTTGATTAATCGATTTTCCTTTCTGAAAAATCGAAATTGAAAAGTCCATTTTGTTTATTAAAATCAATTGATTTTTCCTTCCGAAAAATCAACGGTTCAAGTGACTTTTTATTGTGAATTTTCCAAGTTTATTAATCGATTTTTCCTTTTGAAAAATCGAAAGTTTAAAGTCAATTCTGTTTATTAAAATTAATTGATTTTTCCTTCTGAAAAATCAATAATTCAAGTGAATTTTAGAGTGAAATTTTCAAGTTCATTAATTAAATTTTTCTGGGAAATTCATAATTATCAGTTGATTATCATTTCGAATTTTAGAAATATTATTTATTTGCCTGTCTCAAAGGGGTGGACTCCCTATGACAGGTGAGGTTCGTTCATTACAATTTTCAATAAAAGATAATCTACAAGGTGGACTTAAAAACTAGAATAAAGAGAATAGAAGCAGAGACTGACAATTTAAACCTAACAAGAATGGCAACAGAGGCATAACTAAAACTAAATAAATAGAATACAATACTTTTGGAAAAAAAATGAGATCACAACAGTACAACTCTTAATCCATACATAATCAATTAGAAGAAGTACCAACATTCGACAGACCTGAACATAGGAATTTAGTGATAAGTTGGTCGGGTTTAATATGTGTGGAGTGTTGTTTCTCAAGGAAGGTTTCTCTAAGACTAAGCGCAGCGGAGAGGAAATAGAAAAGAGCCCTGGTGGAGGCTTTGACGGGGGAGCTAATAAATGCCAGAAAGTCGGCCGAAGACCGACCTGACAAATGCGGGTAAACAAATTTAAAGCGAGGAGCCGAGTAGAAGGGACAGAAAGCCAACACATGCAGAATAGATTCCATAAGGCCGAGGTCACAACACTTACAGATTTCGAAGGGGTATAATTTAAAAACATTTCCATTAATAACGAATCTGCCATTGTAGGGACTGGCTAGCCTTAACTGAGCTTTAGCCCTCAACATTGAAATCGGACATCTCCGGGTGAGATAAGAATTAAAAGAGGAAGAAGGGCCTCTGTCAATAGGAATCTTATGCGTGACCATCCCCCAATCCACTAGGTCCCTTTCAATCAAAATCCTTCTGTAGTTGCACAATAAATTGTCCTTTTCTCTGATCCAGGCATTAACATCAAAATTCCCCCAGAGCTCTTCACAATCAACTAGCTTCAGAAATTCCCTGATTCTAGTCGCCCAGTTGAATTTTCGGAATTTTACAGGGTCCTTGAATGGGTTAGGGTTGCTTGCATACTCCACCAGTTGCTTAAAACAGATCTTGGGTAATCCATCATCCGACATTTTCAAAATTTTAATTATGTAGCTAATCGTGACACTCAAAACAGCATGCTCGACTCTAACCAAGCCCAGCTCAAGTCTTAAGGCACAATTCGGAGTGCATTTAGGTAAACATAATAATCTTTTGAAGAAAGCTGACTGAACCGATTCAATAAGATCAAAATAGTCCAGAGACCAGACAGGACACGTGTAGAGAAGAGTAGGCTTGGAGATAGACTCAAACAGCTTGGTCATGCAGTACCACGAATTGCATTTAGCACGAGCAAGAAGCCCAATTACTGTACTACTGGCTTGATTGGCTTTATGTACTGCCTCACGAGCTGCAAGAGCACCCAAAGAAGAACTGCTAAACAGAACGCCCAGATATGTGTAAGAGGAGACAATGTCGAGGACCTTACCGTCATAAATAAATTTCAAAGAAGGGCTCAGGCTCCCACCTTCCCTAAATACAACGGCTTTAGTTTTGTCTGAGTTGATTGTAAGACCGTTATCAAGGCAATAATGATACAAGGTATCAAGGATCTTCTGAAGCATGATTTCACTATCGGTCAGGATGACCAAATCGTCTGCATAGAGCAGAAGAAGTACGTCATCACGGCCATTGATGTTAACTCCTCTAAAACCGAGCTTTCTCAGGTATCGTTCCATATCAGAAATGTACAGTATGAAAAGCAAAGGGCTCAGAGATTCTCCCTGCAGAACTCCCTCAGAAACCGGAATCTCATTTGATAGTGATCCCCCCGATTTAACTCTAATAGTTGCACTGTCATATAAAGATTTAATGATTCTAACGATTTTGGAACTCAGACCAAGAGAGAGCAGCTTGGACCAAAGCTTGGCGTGCGGAACCGAATCGAACGCCCCCCTAAAATCAACAAAAACACTGTAAACTTTACGGGAACCAAGTCTCAATTGCAACTGTATTGCGCTACTCAAAACAAAAATCTGATCCAAACAGCCTCTCCCCGGCCTGAAACCCGCCTGACTCTCATCCAGAACCCCTTCCCTATCATCCCACACCTGAATTCTGTTCCTGAGAATTAGAGTGAATAATTTCGTAAGGCAGTCACACAGTGCAATGCCTCTATAATTAAGGGGGTCAAGCCTATCACCCTTTTTGTAGAGCATAGATAAAGCGGCCGAACCCCATGAGGACGGAACTCGTTCAGCCTCCAAAATCTTATTAAAGTGTGTCTAAAGAAATAAAAGCCAATTGGAAGGCAGAAACTTATAGAACTCATTTGAAATCTCATCTGGGCCGGCCGCCTTGCCGCTCTTCAATTTAGAGATATTCACAAGAAGCTCGTTATGAGTGAACGGAACATCCAGCAAGGGATCAACGGAGGTAAAGGTGGGGAAGGAAATGAGTACGGGGTCTTTCTGAGGGGAAATACGTTGATAAAACCGAAACCATTCATCTAGAGAGATTACCGGAGGTGAAAAAACGAAAGGTCTTAGTTTTTTAATCGCTAACCAAAAATCCTTTGTAAAATTTATATTGGCCAAGCAATTCATGATACATTCGGCATACTGTTTCTTCTTAAGCTTGAGCAAATTGACGTATTTCTTCTTCAACTCCAGATAGTTTACCCCAAATTCACCTTTAAAACCCGAGTGCCTGAATTTTGACAAGCTTGAATGAGCTTCTCGCTTCAAAACCTTACAATCATTGTCATACCAGCCCTTACCGAGTCGGTGAGAAACAGCGACTCCAGAGCCCCCGACCCTCTTTACCATATCAACCCGTTTAGCAGACTCCAAAATCGCCAATTTCAAGTTATCAGATTGCTGATCAATGTCTGAAATACTAAAATTAACTTAATCCTATCAGAAAACATCATGGCAATGGAAAAGTTCATCCCTCTCTCGTTATCCCAGGCAACTTTATTTGTCACCGGTACAGGCTCAGCAGTTAATGTCTCCTCCCAAGGGGCCGCAAGCAATAAACTAATGGGGAAATGATCCGAGCGAGTTGTTATCAATGACACATCAAAATCTTTAACTAAAGGCAAACATAAGTCGTTAACCCAAATCAAGTCCACCGTACTACGACCTGTAGCAGCCAAAAAAGTAATTTTGCCTGGGACATCACTCTCTGAGCGACCATTCAAACAGAAAAAATTCTTATCCCCCATAAACTCCAATAATTGTTTACCTCTGTTGCACAGCTCAGTATCATAAACTTCTCTAAACTTAAATAAATTTACACCATCTAATAACTCATCAGGAATATCACCCTCAGCACTAATATGTGCGTTAAAATCCCCCCCCAAAACGATTGGCACGTTAGGAAACGAAGCCGAGAAAGAATCTAATAGAGTATCGAGCAATTCAATCTGTTGATCAAAAATTGGAAAAATTGAAGAGTGAGGTCGCTGTATCAACATCTATGACTTCCAGTAAACTTGCAGCCCTTGAGACCGAATTGTTGACCTGTAAAGCTGAGTTTTCTGCTTATAAGCTACCCCCTGAGGTGTCTGCCAGATTTTCTGCCTTAGAGAAGTCTCTAGAGGAATTGAAATCTTCTTCTGTCTCGCCTCAGGATTCCCAGGGTGATGCGTCGGCTTTCAAGAAGTTTGAGGATCTGAAATGGAATGTCGAGTTGCAGGAGCGCTTATTGAAAAAAAGAAATATCATTATTCGGGGTTTGAGTGTACAGTCTGATGTGGCACAGCAGGAGGTTGACGCATTCCTCAGCTCTAGGTTCAAGGTCAGTAATCCTCCATCTGTTGAAGTGAGATTGATTGGCAAAGACAAGAAGTCTATCTTGGTGAAGCTTCGTAATTTCAACGACAAGCTTGAGATTTTTAGAAGCAAGAGAGTCATTCTTGGGGGGCAGCAAATATACATTGACGGTGACTCTACTCAGATGGAGAAGTCCTTGCAGGCTAAACTGAGGGCTTTGGCCAGACTCGAACGTCAGAAGGGACATACGGTAAAGGTGTCAAGAAATAAAATTGGAATTCAGGACCAGGAGTGGTCTTGGGATGAGAGAGCCTGCAAATTTAATCCTGTTAATGACCCTGCCCAGTTGTGTGCTGGTAGTGGTCACACGCCACATTTTCAAGACGTCGATCACCAAAGAGAGGGGCCTCCTACCAGAGGCGTTGCCAGTCAAATGGAGGTCAGATATATGTGACCTTTTGGAATGTTAAGAACATCAAAACAAATTTGTCTCAACTTCCGCATCCATCCGATTTTGATGTCATTGGACTCACTGAGACATTTCTTTTGTACGAGTGGAAGAGACTACCTGCTGACTTCATGGACTTCTACCCTATTTGGTCGCCTGCAGTCAAAGTTCACTCTCATGGGAGAGGCAGCGGTGGCATCCTGATGATGGTGAAGAAGAAGCATGGCGTTCCTGTTCTGCTTCATCGTAGTGAAAACTGGATTTTTATTAAGACTGAAATTTTTGGTAATATTGTGATCTTTGGGACCTTTTATTTTATTCCTAAGGTAAACATCGAGCCAGCTTTAGAATTGCTCGAATTTTAGAAATAAGGTCAAATTGATTTTAATTCTTCAGAATTCAATTCGAATGGATAATTCCTGTTAACATTTTTTATTTTTATGAGTGATATTAATTCATTTGTGTTTTTTTTTAGTTTGGACGATTCCCCCCTCCCCTCCTATTTGAAAGTTTCCAGTTTTTCCCTGAAGATCTCCAACTCCACCGAGGATCTCCAATTTTCAACTGAAGATCTCCAACTCACATTGAAAATCTCCAGCTCATTCCGAAAGATCTGCAGCTCATTTCGTAAGATCTCTAGCTCATCCCGAAAGATCTCCAGCTCATCCCGAGAAATCTCCAGCTCACATAGAAGGATTTCCAACATTCCATCGAAAAATCTCCACTCAATTCATTCAAATTATACCAGTAATGTGAGTCCCAATTAATAATTTTTTGTTCCTTCTTTCGGAAGAAACAGATTCTTATCTGACAACGTCCGGACGCGATAGTAAATCATAAATTGATTTCTTTGATTTTTTTTTTATTTGGTTGAGGAATAAATCCTCTCATTTGATTTTCTCTTTGTAGAATTGATCAGAATCTATTCTTCGATTTATTTTTGATTTTCGTTGAGGAATAAATCCTCTAAATTGATCTGTTTTGTTAAAGAATTGAATAGAATCAATTCTGTTGATTTATCTTGATTTCTGGTTGAGGAATAAATCCTCTAAATTGATTTGTCTTGTTGAAGAATTGAATAGAATCAATTTTTTCGATTTATTTCGATTCATTTTTATTCTGGTTGAGGAATAAATCCTCTAAATTGATCTATCTTGTTAAATAATTGAATAGAATCAATTCTATTGATTTATCTTGATTTATGGTTGAGGAATAAATCCTCTAAATTGATTTTTCTTTTATAGAATTGATTAGAGTCAATTCTTTCGATTTATTTCGATTCATTTTTATTCTGGTTGAGGAATAAATCCTCTGAATTAATTTTTTTTGATTTTTACGAATTACTTTCATCGAAGAACGAATCCTCTTGATTAATTTTGTTTTTACGAATTACGTTCGTTGAGGAATGAATCCTCTTGATTAATTTTTGGTTTTACGAATTGTTTTCATGGAGGAATGAATCCTCTTAATTAATTTTGTTTTTACGAATTACTTTTGTTGAGGAACGAATCCTCTTGATTAATTTTATTTTTACGAATTACGTTCGTTGAGGAATGAATCCTCTTGATTAATTTTTGGTTTTACGAATTATTTTCATTGAGGAATGAATCCTCTTGATTAAATTTTATTTTACGAATTATTTTCGTTGAGGAGCGAATCCCCTTGATTAATTTCCATTGTTAAGGATCGTTTTAGCTGAGGAATAAATCATCCTTAATTATCTTTCAACATTAAGCGTCATTTAACCGGGAAATAAATTTCTCTTGACTAATATCAATTTTAGAATCGATTCATGAAATAATTCTTCGCGAATAATTTCGATTTTAAAAATCAAATCTTTGTTTTGATCATCCTTTAAGTCAATTCATTTTCTTTTAAATCAAATTTACTTGATTTTCGAATTACTTGATTATGATAATTATCTATATTTTCAATCCCAAATATGTTTGTCGATTGAATATTCCTTCAATAGTTTTCTTTATTGTAATATTTAGATCGAATCCCGATTGTACATCAATTATTGTTATTCATTGAAACCTCTACATTTGTAAATGGAGAAATCTTTTTTATTTAATTCCTTTGATTTTGATTTTCGGAGATTGAAACTCCTTGTTATCTTTGATTCAAATTTCCAATTGTTAAATTTTTGTTTTTCTCAACCCAATTTAATTTCAATCTTAATGAGATTTTCAGAAGGAAAATTCATTAATGTTTTATTTCAATTCAAAAATAGAGTCAATTTAGATTCAGTTCTCGATGATTAAATTTATTATGATCAAAAGTATTCAACTTTTGGCATAATTCATTTATTTATACTGTACATTGGTACATGGTACCATTATTACAGGGGGGACCATAAGTATAACATAAGTAAATCATAAGCACGAACAACATTATAATATGGTAAAGTAAATAAGTATGGTAAGTGTATCAAAAATGCCTCGTGAATGGAAGGTAAAAAGAAAAAAGAAAATTAATTAAAAGAGAAGCAGAATAAAAAAGTACAGCAGTGGCGACGACTGGTTAATCATTCAGCAGTGACGATCTAAGTTGGAAGCAGCTCTTAGCAAAACAAAACAGGTTCCTATTGGTTACAAAATCGTTATCATTAAGAAACGCAGAAATGCAAGAAACAGTTAAGAAGTCTGTACCTGTTATGTATGATGGAAGGAAGTGAAGCCTGAGAGGGAGGTAGATGGGGCAGGAAAACAGGATATGGTGAAGGTTCTCCAGGGAGTTCAGGCGGAAGATGGTGCAGATTTGGTTAGGGTCAAAATCGTATAATACCTTGTCGATTAGGATTCTTCTAGTGTGTAACAATAGCCAATCTGTATTTTAGTTCTGATGAATTTGATGGGACATCTCTCTGGATAGAATATGTCAAAATTGTCGAAGGGATGCCGGGAAATCGGGAGTTGGACCGATGAAGAGGAGCAAAAACTTCGGTAATCGTCAAATTGCAACTTGGCTTTGAGTACTGACAAAATGTCAGGAATTCTAGACTCCCACCAGACCGGGGAGAGATTATCCCAGAGATTATCACAGTTGATTCCTGAGAGGGATCTCTTTAATTGAAGAACCCAGTTGTAAGAGTCAGAAGTGCTGGAGATGCTGGCTTTAGCCAGCGAGAATTGACGAAGCAGGCAAATTTTCGGGAGCCTATCAGAACTCATGTAAAGGACTTTCAGTACCCAGCGAAGAGCGTGTTTAATAATCTCATAGGTTACGTGAACAATGCCCGTCTCCAGTCGGACGAGGTATCCAGGTGCATTCACCGGTAGATGGAAAAGTCTCTTCAAGAAGTGAAGTTGAGCCGTCTCCAGGTTGTCCAAATAGTTCAGTCCCCAGATGGAAGCAGTGTAAATCAGCGTAGAAGTCACCACACTTGAATAGAGTTTGTGAATGGGTTCCCAGGAGTCAGCTCTGAACCTTGGTATCAGACGGAGCACCACCCCAGCGGCACGCTTGGCTTTGAGGATAGCAGCTCTCGTTGCCAATAGTCCCACGGCAGATGATGAAAATTCCACGCCCAAGTATACATAGCTCTGGACTATTTCCACTGGAGAATCGTATAGTTTGAAGTTGTGATTAGCAGACGGCAATGGACCACCTCTCCTAAAAATGACCACCTTGGTTTTGGAAATGTTGACAGTGAGCTTATTAAGACCACAGTACTCTTCCAGGATCGGCAGCTTCTTCTTCAAGTCAGCAGAGCTGGATGCGAGGATGATGAGATCGTCCGCGTAGAGCAGTAAAGCAACTTCCGAGCGTCCGTCAATGTCAAGTCCAGAGGCACCCCTGGCACGGAAGAAGTCAGCAATGTCCGAGAGGAAGAGGTTGAAGAGCAAAGGGCTGAGTTTTTCACCCTGTAGCACACCCTCGCTGACGTCAACTGGATCAATGAAGCCCTCTGATGTTCTGATGGCCATAGTGGAGTGGTCATAGAGGCTCTTCATCACTTTGATCATTTTAGTGCTGACACCGATCTTCAGCAACCTCTGCCAGAGAAGGCAGTGAGAGACTTAAAAGCTCGCCGGAAGTCGACGAAAAGTCCATACACTTTGCCACCGGCGAGTCTCAACTTGTTGTGGAGCGTCATTTGGAGCGTCGTGATGTTGTCCATGGCCCCTCTTCTCTGCCTGAAGCCGGCTTGTTCTTCCGGGATAACGTGGTGAGCCTCAGCCCAGGCATAGAGCCTGTCATTCAGGATGGAAGTAAAAACCTTGGTGATGTTGTTCACCAGCGCTATCCCCCGGTAATTGAGAGGATCTGACACATCCCCCTTCTTGTGGATCATGCAGAGCACCATGCTGGTCCACGAGTTGGGCACAACCCCCAGTCTGTACACAACGTTGAAAAGATCCAGCATAAACACCATCCAATCCGCTGGCAAAGCGTTGAGGAAGCTATTGGTGATCATATCTTCTCCAGGGGCTTTACCAGGTCTCGCGTGCTTGATACTTCTCGAGAGCTCCAACATAGAGATATCAGAGTCCAAATCGGAGTCAGTAGTGTCGAGCAGACTGAATAGATACTCTGATCTTGGAGGATACATATTCTGAAGAAACTCATTCCATCTCACCAGGTTGATACCCTCATTTCTCTCAGGTCTATCTTTAACGGAAGCCACTGCCGACCAGAAGGCGATCGGGTTTCTCAAGTCAAAGAATCGATCAGCTAATTCCTTCTCGTAGGCGGCCTTCTTGGACTCTATCAGTTTTTTGTAATTCTTCATGTTACAGTCGAAATCATTTGCTGCAGGCTTGTTGAAAACGGGTTTGTACACATTTCTGAATAGATTGTGAACTTTTTTTTTCTTGCGAGCACAGTCACGATCGAACCAGGGGTTTTTTCGATCTATCACTGGGGGGGAATGTCGGGGTTTTGCCATAACCTTGGACATTCCACACTCGAGAGCAGCAATACGTATAGCTTCAGTGAGAGTGGTGGAGGTAGCCTCGATGTAATCCCTTGAGGAAGCCTCAAGAGGGCTCGAGGGTGATCCAATGGCAGTAACGAAGTCCTCTTCTCTGGAGGGCTGCCAGACTAAGGAAGCCACACGGGCGGTCGCTGATTCAGATGGAGAAGTCGGCGTCTGAGGTTTGGGACTAAGGTCCAGATCACCGGCAGCTTCATTGGAGATGCGAAGCTTCACCGAAACAGGAAGATGGTTGGAACCGAGGAGATCAGAGGACACCCACATGTCCTCCACCCACTGAGACTTGTCGTGATTGACCCAGATC
This sequence comes from Diachasma alloeum, assembly GCF_001412515.2. Taxonomy (NCBI): domain Eukaryota; kingdom Metazoa; phylum Arthropoda; class Insecta; order Hymenoptera; family Braconidae; genus Diachasma; species Diachasma alloeum. Next base: position 184,428 of record NW_021680877.1, on the reverse strand, counting down.
ATGTCGTATGCTGAGGGGCTCTTGGAACTCGTAAATCTAGCTGGAGAGTCAGAGGGAGCCCTGCCATTGAGAAGTATGAAGCCATTTTCAGGCATAAAGTCCATTAAGAACTCACCTCTAGCATCAGTATCTTTAACCAAGTAATTACGATTCTCGAACAGGGTCGTACCTTGGACCTCCTCAGGGGAAAGATCATCCTCGAACTCAGCAACAGTTGCATTGACATCACCATCCAAGATGAGAATGTCATCGGGAAATTTGGAGAAAGTCTCATCCAAGGATACCTGAAGCATTTCCAGAACGTAATCCAAGTCTAGCGAGGGTTTGAAGTATAAGGAACCCATCGTGGCAGTCCAGGAGTGCGTTCTAAGACGGAAGAGGGTCTACCATGGTGTGATCTCCACGATCTCAGGATTCAAATCGTTGTTAATTAGGCACAGAAGACCTCCGCTCCCTCTACCTCTGAACTTGTCCTTGATAGCTGGAGCCCATATGCTGAGGTGAGCTCGGAGGGAGTGTGGAATAATGTACTGGGACTCCTGAAGGAGCATAGTTTCTGAGAAGCAATATACATGGGAAGAGACATTGTAATCGTTGAGACGAATGTTACCTGAGCCGCAAGAGTTCCAGAAGGTGATGTCGAGGCTGTAGTACGTTAGAGGTTTTTTGGAACCGGAAGAGAGGCTGAAATCCGAGAGCTGGAGTTGGTTTTCTGGTTTGTTTGGGAGACCTGCCTGCTGGGAGATGAAATCTTAATGACAAGGCGGTCAGTGTTATAGTCCCATGTCCACCAAACACCATCCACTTGGAGCTTGCAGTATCCTATCTTAACTTTTTTACCCTGCGTTTTTAGCGCTTTTGCTGTCTCTCTGATGGAGTTGTAAATCGTCTGGTCACGAGGGGTGAGGTCAGGCTCGATGAACACACGGCTTACATTGGAGTCCTTCAATTTCGATTTTTCCTTCATTACCTTATTCCTCACATCAATGTCAGTTAGTTTGGCAATAACAAAACGAGATTTATTCCCCACCACCGTGACCTCTGTAGCTCCATTCCTTATTGCAAAATTATCCATGAGAAATTTATTAACTGATGCTAGGGGGGGAGCAGCCTCCAAATTCAGACCCCTTATTGCGATATTCCTAGCTCTGAGTGCTCTATCTTGATTATTCAGCTGTCTTTTCAGGTCTACGATCTCCGTCTTGAGAGATAGGACGTTGGGTCCATTTGCTGAAGAGTCTTCGAGCTTTTCCAGCCTCTCTACAAATTGTTGCGGCACAGGAGCCTTTTGAAACTCAATAAATTTTGACTCCAGGAGGGAGATTTTACCTGACAGCTCTGCGATTTGTTTCGATGTTTGGGCCTCCCTGGATTCAATGATCTTTTTCAGTTCGTTGAGTTGTTGCTTGAGGACGCTGTTTCCATCCCTCAATGAGGACTCGATGGCCTCTGTTCTCGCTTTACCCGTGATGCGAATCTCGTTCATTTTAGAGAGCAAAGTCCCCAACATATCTTGCTCAGACGCATTTTGTAGTAGGTCATCGAGGTCGGCCTGGGGGATGGGTTCTGGATGGCAGGGGAGGGTAGAAGGGACTAGACCAGGTGGATTTGAGGGTTGAGGAGGAGGAGACATCCTTGAGGGAGAGAAGGATAGGTCGGTGGGAGAACTGAGACTCCTGTTCAGTATTTTTTCCTTCTTAGGGGGTGAAGAACGAAGGACAACACTGAAGAGCTTCCTTTTTTTCTCGTTGACAAAGTCAGAGAGAGAGCAAAGTGAGGATGCTCTGGCCTTGCGTTCGAGGCTTACTACTTTGCGCGGCCTACCTCTTGGATTTTTCGATGACTGCGGATTCGTGTCCTTTGGAGTGGAACAGGCAGGTGATGGTGAAAATATGTTATGCCAGGGGTTGATGTTTGTTGTGACAGGAGTCTTAACCTCTTTCGGGCTAGAGGCGAGATCACTTTGGAGAGGAATTACTGTAGGTGAGGAGTGGTCGAAGAACGAGGGGTTCTCGGAGGCATCAGCGTAGTCCGACGAGGGCTGTGTAATCTCGTCCACAGAGGCCGAATCCTTTAAACTACCTCCGACGTTCATGCCAGCACGTGGTAAACACGCGAGCTAACCTCCAATTAACTCCGCGGCCACATATTATCAGGAAAACTTAAGAATCAGAGCACCAGCAACCATAAAAAATGGGTCAAAAGTATCTTGAAAAGTTACTCAGTCTGAATGACGTGTACTATCAATAATGTTGTTCGAAAAACTGACGGCTTTTACTCAAATTATAAGAGCAGTAAAATAATCCAACCAGTGCCGTACAATCCAGGAACGGAACCCACTTTTGGCATAATTAAATGAGACAACACATCAACTAAATAATATTTTTTTTAAATCTTCCGATAACAAGGAGTTAATATTGAAATAAATTTTCGATCAACATAAAATAAAATTCACCTATAATTTAATAGTTAAATTCAAAAAAAGGAAGATTCCTTCATCTCAACATAAAATTATATTGTTCAAAAGAAACTTTTGAAAATTGAATTAAATTAATTTTTAACAATTTAAAACATTTATTTATTTCTAGAATAAGTTGTGACCTTTTCCTAATTTCAATTAAATTAATCCCTGAAATGATGAGAGGGTAATTGAAAGAAAAGGGCAAATAAGGGGTTAAGTTTAAATCATGAAATATATTCTGTGAACTTTACAATTAATAGATCGTCAGAAGACGTCAAAAAGGCCTTTTGCTCTGATCTAGGGAAGTGGGGGAGGCCAGGCAACTTTTGTACACGTAAAAAGGGGATGACTCTAATGCAGATAAAAGGGGAGAAGCTAGTCGTGTCGAGGGAATGCAACTAAATATCCAAATAATAACTAAAGGGGAAGAAACAAGAGAGTGTAGGCTCACCGGTGGGGGGGATTGGAAAGAAATATTGTTTGAGGCGAGGGGGAAATGAGGGGGACAACTGGTACTTACGACTTCCAGGTGTGGTCTGGACTTCCAAAAACTAATCCTGGTCCTTCCGCAACTCCTGTGATAGAGCCTCCGTTCCTCCTCTCTGAATCCAGGGGCACAGTATCTAGAGCCGGGATGAGCTCGGCCACCAAAAATCCTCTTTTCTCCAACACAACGGTCCAATGTACAGACTTCGGGGTATTTGCACTCTCTCGTCGACTAACTTGGGACGCACGTGGCAGTGTCCAGGACAGCGGTTACAGGAGTGCCGCTTCTTCTCTCTTCCGTCTTTTCCTTCGTCTCGTTCGTGAGGATTCGCGACTAGTCGAGATCCTTCTGGTCATCTTCGTGGGTGATCGGGGCCAATCATGGTGGTTAGATTGTGCCCACGGTCACCATCCAGGGATGTGTTGATGGGGATTATCGAGGGCGGTGGGTTGTCTGGGCCTATGTATGGGTGGTTTTGGGGGGCAACGGCTCCTTCGGTTGATCAAATAGAGCCGGAACTGTTATCTTCCTTCGGCGGCTGTCGTCGTAGACTCCAGGGGCGAGGGTAGAGGGGTAATGCGGGGAAAATCGAGGGAAGGGGTATCCAACGGTGGCGGGATTTTACTATTTAGGGGGCAGTGTGTAGTTGGGCAAAAATGTGTGTAAAAATAATAGAAAAATAAATAAATATGCCTCGTCACAAAGTCAAAAGTCACCAAACCTATCCCAAGCTATTTCCGAAAGGTAGGCTTAAAACAGGTAAAAATTCTTTAATGTTATGATTTTAAAAGCAAATAACAGGTAAGTCTTCGAAAATCATGACGTAGCAAATTGACAAATGTGATGATTGAAAATTGTTGAATCTATACTGTTTGTATCCAACTATAAAAGATACTTGGATATTCTTAACCGGTTTTACCGCCTCGTTACTGAATTGAAAAAAAAGAAAAGAAAAATAGTTTCATTCTATGGAATCTAACGAACATTGAAAAGAAACAGTTCAAGTCGAATGGAAATCGTGGTGCGAGGAGCATTTAAAAGCCAAAACCTCGAAACACGAGGTTTTACCTCTACGTAAGGAGCAAAAAGGGTTGAGCCTCAGAATTTTCCATACTATTTTAGGTACTTCATAATATACTAAGAGTCGCTCCAATATTCTTATCAACTGGAGATTCCCATGTTTCATCTTGGTACCCCATCAAGAACCCAAAGGTTCTTAATTTAAGACTTCTTATTCGAAATATGGTTACAAGTCGTAGTGTTTTTTTTTATTTGACCCTCAACAACTGTTGATCCTTCCGATTACTTCCCTATTTGACCCTGAAGCATGTTTGACCCCTCAAAAACAAAATTTGCTACCATTCCACTTTGCCCCGCGTTCAACTTTGCCCCACCGTTCCACTTTGCCCCACCGTTCCACTTTGCCCCGGTCTCCCCTAGAAATTACAATTAAAATTTCGAGATCTTATAATTCGATGTAAATTATTGATTCTCAAACGATTATCGATCCATTTGCCCTGTAAAATTCTTCTTTTTGTCTTTGATGAGGTCTCAAAGCCTCCAACCATCATTTCATTTGTAAATATTCCACATTTTTCTTTCATGAAATTATATTTTCTTTATTATTGTATCTAAAAATGTGTTTTTCTTTGTGTGTGAGTGGAAGTTAATTACAAGGTGGGAGTATCGTCCTCCCTCCCCCTCGTAACAATAGGGTCTACTCTAAAACCTGAGCTACCAACTATTAAATTTCAATTAAAAATAATTCTGTTCTTCATTCTAAATTCTCCCCCGAACGTCACAATACAACAGAAGAGAAAACTCATCGGGCTCTACCCTCGCGATCGTAACTTCGGAATAAGTTACTAGCCCTTTCCGACATTCCGTGGGATAACCCGAGTTATCCAGAGCTTCGCCAAGTACGAATACCTACGTAAAGGGTTGTCTCTGACGAAACGGTCGGTGAACTGCGTATCGTTCACTATGTTCTCATAAAATAGTGCAAGGACATATTATTGGAAAATTATTGAAAAAAAAATAGGCGCACGGACACAGCTATTCCAAAATTCGAATGCAAATCATGAAGTGAAATAAGGAATATAAACTTAGATATAAAATTAAGTGACATGAACTGAAAAACAGAAGACTATTAAAGCAACTGGAAAAGTATTTTGGACAATTTTCAAGTATTAGTTCGTACAAAATTCTTAAAACAATTTATTTATTTAGGCCTTTTCAACTTTTACCAAAATGATCAAGACTAATCAAGATCTGTAACTCAATATCAATGAAACCTTCAACTTCGATGGAGTTCTCTCTCTCCGTTGGTTTCTATTCTTGTTGAATGAATAGTACATTACATGCCCGAGCCTTGGAAAACAGATCACCGTCCCGCACGTGCAAGATTGCCTTCCGAGCCGAAGGCGATCACGTTCCGAAAGAAGCACGTGGGGGAGGGTGATATGTTTTCCATGGCGAGGTGTGTATATTAATTTTCGTGTGGTGGGACCTGCAAAACGCCAATTTCGTGGCGCGCAGCCTATGGGGCGCAGCCTAAAATGGGGTTTTTCAGATCCCGTGACGCGAAAAATCTTTTCAAGAAATAAATATCAAAATTGAGTTTATTCAAATCTCTTATCTCATCATTTCAAAACCTGACTCCATTATTATTATTATCCATATTTATAATCAATATTAAAAAGAAGGCTGAACAATTAGTGCAGATGGCACCTAGTGCTTCAAAGATAAGGATCCACTAACACTAAATATTATTTTATCCCCATAATTGGAAAATTAATGATGACTGATTTAATATTTAATTAAATTCGTTATTGAAAATTTTCCTGTTATCACACCGTACATTACCCGTGCGTCACCCGTATTTGGTGCGACTAGTCACACCGTAATACTTTACTGATGGAAACTAATTGCGATATAACCAAAATTCCAATAAATAATAATGATTTCGTTATCACTGACGATTTAGATATAATAGATGTAATGGGGGCACACAATCGAAGAGTCAATTCTTCCCGATATTTAAATGAAAATACTAGACTGAAAGAACTCATTGATACTAAAGTTAATGTCTTTAAAACTGGAATGATTTCAGATATAATGAATAGAAGAACAGTAACAACCTTCAGTCAAAATAATCTGGCAACTAATGCGAAAAATAATGACGAGTTTGAGAATTATTTCACATCTCCATCTAAAGTGAAACTCATATTAAAATATCTTCCAAATAAAATCTCTAGTGGAATAGACAAAATCTCCCCAATCATAATTAAACACTTACCAGAAGTCATGATTATTGATTTAATGAAACTATTTAATAACGCTCTGAATAATTATTATTTTCCAGAAGAATGGAAAACAGCTCTAATTATTCCGATTTATAAAAAAGGGAAAACTTTGAATGAGCCTGCCAGTTATCGCCCAATTAGCATAACCCCATCACTCAGTAAAGTGTATGAAGCAATTAGTAATAATTGAATTTTTCATTTCAAAAAGGAGAAAAAAGTGATTCAGGACAACCAGTATGGATTCAGATTTAATCACTCAACTCTACACGCAGTGAATAAATTTATTTCTGACGTTAAAGAGGAAATTTTTCAAAATAAAATGGTTGGAGCTCTACTCTTGAACTTAGAAAAAGCATTTGATTCTATCTGGTTGAACGGTCTCACATACCTTCTATTAAAAACAAATTTCCAACTCATTTAATAGGAACCATTTGGAACATGACTCACGATAAAAAATTCAAATTCATTTAATCATAGCAACATATTAAGTTCGACTTTTAATATCATAGAAGGTTTTCAACAAGGCACAATAAATTCTCCATTCCTTTTCTCACTTTTCACAGCGCATATGATCGACACACTTTTGAATTAAATAAAAACAATGGTACGCACTCAATTGCATATGCAGACGACAAAATCATTTATGTTTCCGGAAAAATGGAGACACAATTAGTAAGACATTGAACTCTCTCGTCAATAAAGTTAATAACATGTATTCGGCATGGAATCTTAAAGTAAACCCGGATTAGAGCGAAACAATATTATTCAGATACCCCATTGCACATATGTCATAAAAACAAAGAAACAGCATTAAGAATTTTGAAATAAAAATAAAAAACAATAATACAAATTAAGAATCAGTGATTCCACACAAAAATGTTGCTAAATATCTACGTATAAATATTGATTATTTTATTCGCTGTTCGAAACACGCAGACATTCAAATTGAAAAAGCGCGTAATAAATACAAATCCCTAGAATTTTTATTTCATAATAAGCACATTAATATTACACGTATGAAAAAATGCTATAGGAAACCCTATGGAGAATTCGAACATTTCCTATAGGATTTTTCTGATAAGATTTCCTGTCGGATTTCCCACAGCATTTCCTATAGGATTCCCTATAGAATTTCCCATCAGATTTATGACCCTAATCCTGACCCTTGTGACCGATTGCTTTCGAGTCTCAATTTTGTGTGTTACTTTCTATAGAAAACCCTATAATGAATTCTACAGGAAATCCTATAGAAAATCCTATAGGAAATCCCACCAGAAAAATCTTATACGAAATGTTCGAATTCTCCATAGGATTTCTTATAGGAAATCCTATAGGATGTTTTCATACGTGTACAGCCAGAGTGATTTGTTACCTTTTACTAATCAGACCCTTTTTGACTTATGGTGCTGAAATCCTCTGTAATTTAGGCGACCATCAAGCTGAATGTTTGAGACCCTTTGAGAGAAAATGTCTCAGAACCTTCCTATTTCTATATCGTTCAGAACGTTCGAATTACCAGCACAAACTTAGTAATCAATACCTATATGATCGGTCGCAGATCCCAAGAATAGATAATTTCATGCTAAAACTTGCGAGAAATTATTATGAAAAACTAAAAAACATTGATAACGAAACAATAAAGTCACTCGCGGAACCCAATACTTTACATATTATGATAAGATTGACCTTTTTCAAGACGAAAGGAATAGGCCAATCCTTTATCATATTTCAAGATACCAAAAGTTAATTTTCTGTTCCAGGGAAATAACTGAAGTTGATATTAACGACTTCTATAGAATCACAAAAAAATACTGGTGGATTGACAATAATGATAAATTTATTATTGTTAACAGCTGCAGAACAAATGTAAAAAGAACAAAATAATAATCGCAACAGAACTCAAAATAGGATAAGATGGAATAATTTCCGCCCTCCTTAAAATTTCTATGTTATACTTAAGAATTATTAGTTAATAAAAAAGAAGACTAAAAATTCAACTCAGTAATGCAAGATTTAGTAAAATTAGATGAAACGATCTCTGTAATTTCATCGATAAGTTATTCATTCTTTATTACAATTCACAAATTTAATTATTATCAAAAAATGGGATTTCTTGTATAAACTTTTAATTATACAAAAATTCGTTTTTTCTACCTTTGTCATTATATAAGCGCCTGTATTTTTTCTCACACTCCAAGTACAAACAAATTCCGGCTTTTTTTTAGGGGGCCCAAGAAAAAAAAATTTCTATAATTAAAAATAATAGTTGCTACTGAATAGAGCACACATCACAAAATATTGCTATGGAAACATCAAAATTAAAACCATTACCATGTTCAAACTCGAGTCACAAAGTGACCATTGTTTGTTATAAATCAGATATTATCCGTTAATTTTTTTATATGCCGGTTTTTTTATGTAAATACGGCAAATATTTGTAAATATCATGATGTGTTGTTGAATAAAAACATGGTTACAAAAAAAGTTGAATCGCTCGGCTGGACGACGGGACCTGTGGGGCGCGAGTTCGAGTCCGGCTTAAGGGAATTGGGATTTTTAATCTTTCGGAAACCGTCGAACGGAAATCTAGACAGCGAGAATCATCGGAGAAGTGTTAGGAAAACATTCTCTGATGAAGCTTGGTCGATAGACGTCCTTGTCGCCCAAGATTTTCCATGGTTTCCTTTGTTAAAATTAGATGAGACGATCTTTGGTCACCAGGAGAGTTTGTACGTGGGGTACAGCTCCTCGGGTACAATGCGACACGATTGGAGAGGAGGTCGGCTCATGAAACCGGAAATATGTAAGAACTCGAATAGGGTATATATGGCAAGAAAAAAAATCCATAAAAATATTTTTTATTTTGAAAAACTGCAAAAAATCTTGAGAGTTTTTCAATAAAATAAGGAAATATAGAAAAACTGGTAGAATTTTCTGGGGAATTTGATAGGTTTTTAACTTCCCGGGCAGGGAAGTTATTGTAATGCCCCCGAAAATGAAAAATCGATTTTCCATGATATCTCCACGTTTCAAGGTGTTTCTAATGTTCCTTGATAGTTTGTAACAAAATGTCTGTGGGTGTGTGTGTGTGTGTATGTGTTACTTTGTACGTATGTGTTCAAAATTTTGGTCAACGATTTCTCGCGAACGAATGGTCCGATTTAACTTTTTTTTTCTCCAATCGATACGTCTTCATGTAAGTTAGACCGGATTAGATTTTGGTTGATATTGGTCTGATGGTTTTCGAGTTATTCCAGAACGAAAAATTCAAAATAAAAAAAAATAACCAAAAATTTCTCATTCTCATAAGATGCTTATAACGAACGATTATAATGAAGAAAAGCCCTTCATTTTCTCCAATTTTTTAAATATATTTTTCACCATGATATTTCTTCCATTTTTTTCTAATTTTTTATTTATTTTATCAACTTCCCGATCCATCGGGTAGTTATTGTAATCACCCTGAAAATGAATCATTAGTTTTTTGTGATTTATCCACGTTTCTCGGTGTCTAAAACACTTCTAAACAACACGTCTGTATGTGTGTGTGTGTGTATGTGTGTATGTAGGTCTGTATGCCACGGAATTTTCGTTAACGATTTCTCCCGAATGACTCGCGCGATCAAGATGATGGAGGACGCAATCGAAAGGTCTTCATGTAACTTAGACCTGATTAGATTTTGGAGTGATTCACTCCAGTAGTTCTTCCAAATTTTCCTGGAGAAATGTTTGAAAATGGCTAAGATAAGTATTTCTCCTGTATAAATGACGTGATTGGCATTGTCAACATCAGGATATCACTAGAGTCAATCACTCCAGTGATTTATCTAGGATTTTCTGAAACTCCAGTGATTTTTCCAGTGGTTTTTCCAAAATTCCCTGGAGAAAAGTTTGAAAATCGCTCAGACAAGGATTTCTCATGAATAAATAAACAGAGTATTGAGAGTTGAAAAGGATTCTTTTAGTCAAAATGGGAGGAATAATAATATCGGGAAGTTGTTGGCGCGACCCGTCCGACGGGTCATTCTATATTTTTTTTGCATATATACCAGATTAATCACAGGAATTTCGTACGAAAGTAATGAATCATTGAATACTCACTGGTGCCTTCGCTGTAACGTTGTAATCAACAGCATAGCCTCGGGCTCCATCCATGTAAGCAACTGTGACATCTGCTCCCTCCATCTGACTCTTCTTCTCAGATCCGGAAAGTCCAAATGCCATGTACCCATCCTCCTTAATTTGACCACTCAATTGTATTGTAATCTGCGGCCCGAAGATCTCCCAGCTTACTTGATAATTTTTGTGAAGTTGCACGCAGTTTGGGAGCGCCTCCACGTGCTTTATAATCTAAGAATCAATTAATTCATTGGTACACACGACATAAGAATTCGTACATTCGTTTATTTTATAATTGATTCGAATATTTCATAATTGATTTTGTAATGAGAAAACTTTTCCGATACTTTTTCGTTGAACTTATTCATACGTTCAGTGTGGTTTTTAGTCACATAAAATAGTCCCCCCTTATTCTCAATTTTCCTCCAATTCGAAATCTTTGACATTTCATCTGAATTGAGTGTATCTTGTTTGAGTGGACCTCTTCTCTAATCAATTCTCATAATACTTCCTCATTAATGGTTTATAATTACTATAAATATTCAACAGTACCTTGACTAATGACGGGGGAACGTTGAGGCCTTCCGGTATAACTACAGATCCATAATTGCTTTTCGTTGCAACATCAAAAATACTCAGCCAATTAATGTTACGGATTGTCATGTCACCTGGAAGCTGAATCACAATGTCCTCACCTTTGTAGTGTCTTAGAGGATCCAAACTGATCAGATCGGAAATTGAAAAAAAATTTAAAGTGAAAAGAGAATTTGCAAATAATAATTTTTATTATTTAGACTTACTATCCGTGTTCATCAGGTACTTTGGATCCAGTAGTAGAAGGTTGGGGGCCAGCGCCAACCCAGAAATAAGTGTCATTGCCTAAGCCATCGTAATAAAATGCTGAGATGCTGATGGTTTTTGCATCGAGGATTACTATGGCCTCTGAAGTAACTTCATGAGATCTTTTTGATAGTTGGGAGATTCTTTGGGGAGACGGCGGATCGAACTCGTCGGGAATATTAACATCTCCAAATGTATTCTATTTATAAAGAAGAAAATATTTAGAAAGCACAGTTGTACGAATACACATAAGGAAAACCGGAGTAAAATGGAGACAAAATGAAAAAAATGTCGATGGATGAGTGAGAATTTTTTTAATAGTATTTTCATACGCATACATCATGACCCAATAAACATTGTGTGGTAAGAAAGACGCCGAAATTTAATCGGAAGCTATGGTAGAAAACTAATATATAATACGTCGTATTGATTCATGCAAAATTCGTCGAAATATCCAACTAAAACATGTATACTTGAAGTCATATGTACACGTTTTATAAATGGATCGGCCACCCGCGTTTTATTCGTAGTACTGTCGACGTTTGATACTTGTCTAAGGTTGGAGGTACACGGAGAAAAAAGTGGATTAGCTTTAGAAACTAGTTTCTAGATTTTAGAAACTCCTGTTCCTAAGCGTTATCCTTGATGGCATCGATGGCATCATAAAAACTAACCAATTTGGGGATTGTTTTTAAGAATTAATATTTTCTAAAATCAATACTTTTTTGTTTTGTATTCATCCATATGTATACCCTCTCGGGTCTTTACATTTTCTTCCCATCCCCTTTTTATCTGCGCTACCATGGCCGATTTACTTTTCCCCAACTGCACCCATTCGGACAAGGACTGCCAGGGAAACCATACAAAACCTCAGTCGTGTAGCCGGCCGATATTGCAGGGATTCTATTGTGACCATCGGTCACACTGACTTGATGGGCACAGTATGTCTCTACATTCGTGCCTAGCGCCAGTAGTCACATGCGGACAGGTACGGCTAAGCGGACACCCATCCAAGTACTAGGCAGACTAAACGCTGCTCAGCTTGGATGACCGCCGGAGCCGTACGCTACACTGAGAAAAAAATGTTTCAAAAATTAGTGTGGTACTCATCAATGCTGGGACATAACAGGGGGTCATCGAAAAATTCGAATGTGGCACTCCAATTTTTATAGGGACTTGCGCCACTACTTCGCACGATGCCCGTAAAACTTAGGGTGCCACATACGAATTTTCTGGTGACCCCCTGTTATGTCCCAGCATTAGTGAGTAGCACACTAATTTTTGGAGGGACTCTCACGGAATTATGGTGTATTTTTCTCTCCGTGTACCCGCGTGACCACTACTGTCACCTCTAAAATCAATATTTAATCTTTCTTAATTTTAGAACACTTCCAGATTGAACTAAAAAATTGTGAAAAAATATACATAGGTAGGGGTGCCCAAATATCGGGAGTTTCACATGTACGGAGGGGGGGGGGTCGTACATGGCAATTTCTTAAGGGGGAGGGGGCTTAATCAATTGGGAGTAGAGGTTCATATAGATGATTTCATTTATGGCAGGGGGGCTCGTGTAAAAGTTGGGCAAAGTGGGGAGGGAAGTTGTAATAAATTCTTGATATACTTAGTCGTTGGTGAGTTTTTCAAAGATATCTCCGAAACTAAGAGAGGAAGATTCTACTGAATTCTCGATGTATGACACCCTCCCTTCCCCGAATTTTTCAATAAAAATTCGCTATCTCTCTTAGGGAGGCCTGTACTGAATTTTTGATGTACAACCCCTCGCCCCCGCCCCAAATAAACCCCTTGTAAAATAACCCTCCCCAACGATAACCCACCCTTTCTCAAAATGACCCTATTTACAAAACCCCTCTCTTTACAAAACCCCCCTCTTTGCAAAATTCCCCCTCAAAAATTGAAAAAATTTTCTAGATTTTAGGAAATATTTTTTCTAAAATTGAGTATACTTTGGTTTAAAGTTAATCCCAATTTTGATCATTGATTTTGAACAATTTTTGTCTAAAACTTAAAAAACAGTTCCTAGATTTTGGAAAACTGAAAATTAGAAACCACGGTATCTAAAATTTAGAAACTTTTTTCTAAAGCTAATCCACTTTTATTTTCTGTGTTCTCGGACGTGGGATACACGTTCAATGTTGAACGAATTGTTTACATGCAAATCTGGGGCTCATTAAACGTTCATTTTATACGTTATTTATAGGCTTTTTGAAAGACGTTTATTATACCGTTTATATCCAGAAAAAAATACGCCCGAAAATGATGAAGAACAATGTATTTATTTATTTATTAAGCAAAAAGATATATCCTTCAACTGCTTTTATGCTCTCACTTTCCATGAAATACAGCTTGAATTAAACAAAAAATGGGATAACATGGAGGTCTTCTCCTCAAAATTCCCAAGAAATACAGTAGGAAAATTTAGCCTCAAATTTTTCGATACTTTTTTCGGGATCTTTCGAATACTATAGCCGAGAATCAACGGCTCTATTATATTACAGGGACCCCACTTGAGTGAACGTTTCAGACTCGAAATGCTTCGATCTAATTCAATGAATTCGAAAATACCTTAAAAATATTAGAACATAGGGTGACCTTTTACTATTTAATTATTATAATTTCCTAAAAGGGGATTAGGGCAACTAAATAAGAAGGACAAATGTGGGATAAAATTAACTGAATATTTATATTTCCATTAATTTACATTGTAGATCGTCGTGTGACGCTTGAAATGCCTTTTACTTCGATCTAGGGTCATGGGTAAGGCCAGGCAACTTTTGTTCACGTAATAAGGGGAGATTCTAATAGAAATTGGGTAACAACGGGGGAGATTCTAGGTGTATCGAGGGGAAGATGACAACGTATGATGATTCAATTAACGGGGAGAAAAATAACCAAGTGTGACGCACCGTTGGGGGGGGGGGGGAAAGAAATACTGTTTAAGGCGAGGGGGAAATGAGGGGGACAACTTGTACTCACGTCGACTCTCGGGTGCACTTAGCACGTGCGTTTATCCTCCCAAAAAGCACAGAACTTCTCCAGGTAAGGGCCTTCCTTCCTACTCCTCGATTCCTGGGCACCAATGTAGATTGGGATGAGCTCAGGGTCTCCAAAAATCCTCTTTCTGATAATCCGGGGCGACTTCCGCAAATAATGGGCTCTCTTGTTTTTAACTATTTACACGTGGTAACACTCGGGGCAGCTGGCTTACGAGTGACGGTCTTTTCTTTTCCTTCGCGATTCGTGGGGGTTCGTCAGGTGTCGATGTCCTTCGGTTTTTAATTCGGGAGCAATCGGGGCGTATCAGCACGGGTGTGTGGTGACGATGACCACAATCCAGGGATGTCTCACAAGGGATTATTGCAGGTGTTGAATATTCGGGGGTTCAGTATGGGGAATTTTCAGGGGGCGATGGCTTCTCCAATTGATCGGGTGGGGCCGGAACTGATGTCTTCCTTCGGCTGATGTCTTCGTGATGTCAAGGGGCGGCGGTAGAGGGGCGATGAGGGGAAAAGCGAGGGAAGAGATAACCAACGGTGGCGAGAATTTATGTTTTAGGGGGCAGTGTGTGTTGGGGAAAAATATGTATAAAAATAATAAAAACTAAATGAATATACCTCGTCACAATAGATTTTGTGCTATTTCCGACTTTATTTTCTTGATCTGATTAATTTTACGGTAAATTCAGACAATTTCCGATCAAAATCATATTTCAAAATTCTTAGCTCGTATCCGTAGAAAGGGAATGAAAATGAAAAACAAAGAATGAATAATTGGACAATCGATTTTTCATGGTTTGATAATGTATTTACCATTTTTATTCATTATATAGTTATTTTTATTGACACAACTCGCTTTCTTATATGTTATTAACCTCATAAACCATGGGAAATCAATATTCGGTATGTGCATTTCTTGTTTTTGAATTTCTTTTTGGTGCTGTCGCGAACGAGCAAACAATTTGGAAATATGAATTCGATGGTAAATTTTCCGAATTTTTCGAAAGATTGATCAGGTTATATGAAAAAATGGGAAACATTCAAATCAACAATTAACGTTTTATTTTTGAATTTTCACTATCATTCACTCTAATGAGGTGAAAGAGAAATATGAGCATCTTTTTTTTGAAATTCAGAAAATTTCCGGTAAAAAACTACGTATTGAATTTTGTTTGTTAAGCGTTTTTGAACTTCTTATATTAGATTGAAGGATTTTAATCTGATGTCGTTCATCCACGCGCAGCATCATTAATTGACAAATCGGATCATTGCTCGTTGAACAATTTAGTTTTTTAAACATAAGTATTCAAAGTTAACAACAAACAATTGATGAAAATTTTGAGGCCGGAATTGTCTGTGATATTTGGTGGAATGGCCTATATACATTTGATAGAAAATGAGTCCGCACAGTTTGATTGTTCTACGAAACTGATTCTCTTGAAATCTTCTATATAAAGCAAAAGCTCGTTTCTACGGGACTTAGGTTTCAACACACAGCCCAAACTACTAAAGCTACGACCATGAGCTTTTGCCTACACTGTTCAAAATAATTATAAATTTACAACACTTTTTCGATAGGTCAGTATTAAAAAATTAAAAACTTGGTAACGTACTCAATGTGATGTTAGTTTTCAAGCAATTTTCCAATACGGATTTCTGAATTTACCTTACGGTATAACATAGATGCACTACGGTCCTATTCCTATTCTAAAACGAACATATGCAGTAAGCTGTAACGTAACGTTCATTCCTCGAATTTCATTGGTCGAACATTCGGATCCACCCGCATGTGTTCGACTTCGGTCGGCTTTCGGTCTTCTTGTCACGATTTGTCTCTAACACGTGCGCTCAAGCGCGCGATTGTTCTCGTACTGTAAAATTGCAACACGCGCATTGAACTTCGCTATGCGTTGAATTTTTCCAACACATGTGGTGGAATTCTCAGTTATTATTTGACTTTTTACAGCACAAATGTGTTGTAAAAATACAACTGAATGTATAACAAAATATCAAATTTGTGGACCTCTTTATATGTTGAAATTTTCCAATCCGGGTACTGGAATTTTCAGGTATGAGTGGAATTTTTACAGCACTAATATGATGAAAAGTTACAATCAAATGTATGACAAATATAAAATTCGTCAATGGAAATTGTGCATCGATACTTGCATTACATAATCAAAATACAGTTCAACAACATTGGAAGAGTGTTTAGAAGTAGTACAATATAGTACTCAAAATTCAAAAAATGTATTCAAGTTCTATGATGCAGTGTATCACACCACCAAAAAATGGGGAAATGCATTTTTTTTATAATGCTCATTACACTTTATCGATTGGACAATCAAGTTTTAAGAGTGAAAGGATTAACTCTTTAAATTCATGAAAATGGTCAAATATTTTTTATAGAATATGCGAGGGCATTTTATTCAATCTGTATATCCAAATTTCATCGCCTCTTTGTATCAGAGTATGTCTACTGATTAAGTTAAATAAGGGGAGGAGGAAAAATTTATACCAAAAGCGTGATTTTTTCTTGCAGAACATGCGGGGATATTCCTCCTTCGCCGCATCCGACCCTTTGATTTATTTTACCTAGGTGGGCCTCTGCTGGCCTACGGATTGATATGGCAAAGCATAAACTCCGTATTCAGTTTATTGCACCTCTAAGTGCGAAGGTACATTACGGGTGAATCTGTCAGGTCAGACAAAATTTCCCCCAATATATTTTCGGGGAAATTTACCTATCGCCATACAGAGGCTCGTTTATCGGAATTGTAACAAAGAAGGTCTTATGCCATGATTCCACTGGCAGTATAATATATTGACAGTATTGAAATCAGTAATACCCTGGCGACGCAGGCCGAGTTCTTTAGTCTAAACAAATGACTAACTTTGGGCTTGAGGTCTCCACAAGGAAATGGAGTCCAGGACAGTTTGCTTGGCAACGCAGGTGAGAACACTTCACGCTACACTATCATATATATATATGAAAGGATTAAATCTTAAATGTCTATAAAAAAATTCTAAGAGAATTAGAATTTAGAGAGAAAAAATTTCCGCTTCACCCAGCCGGGAATCGAACCCGGGTCTCCCAGATACGCGCCGGGCACTCTTACCGACTAAGCTACCGGGAACCACAGAAATTCACAAACCTGGTTATATATATATATATATATATATATGATATAACCAGGTTTGTGAATTTCTGTGGTTCCCGGTAGCTTAGTCGGTAAGAGTGCCCGGCGCGTATCTGGGAGACCCGGGTTCGATTCCCGGCTGGGTGAAGCGGAAATTTTTTCTCTCTAAATTCTAATTCTCTTAGAATTTTTTTATAGACATTTAAGAGTTAGTTATATATATATACATACATATATATATTCAATCAATTATTCCGTGTTGGAATTTTTATACGCATTCCATGTTCATCGAATTTCATCGATATATATCAAAATTGTTATCTCGGTTATTATCTCAAAAGGGATCATTATCGATTTCATTTCATTCTTATAATTTTTTACAGAAAATTATTATATTTTGATCAATTATTGGATCAAGCGGTGTGTATTGACAATCAGTATTGGAAGGACAAAGAATTTACATTTTATCCAGAGAATTTTTTTTGTTTCTCAAAAATCCTCATATTCAACAAGTAAACCACTAAAAAATTATTCAACTCGTCGTTATTTAGATGTGGGAAAATAAAAATATAATCCTAGGAAAGGGCAATGTCCTCGACGCATATTCTTAAGTGCTCCCGGACCGGGCCTGTAAACTCCCAGCCCCCTGGCTCCCATTTTTTTTTATAGAGTTTCTCACTCTAAACACATGTTGACCAAACAAAATTTCTTTGTCCTTTCTCCACCATTACTGTTATCCTCTCTTTGGAGAGGAAAATTTTCAGTCTTTCGTTCATTTTCTAGTTGACCAGCGTCGAGGAAACTAACGAAGTTTCCCTTTAACTTGAAATTAGAAAAATACTATTAAATTTGAATTGTTTATCTTTACGAACCAGCGCTTAAATTAATACTAGTGTTTTTAAGTTAGTGATTATTTATTCAGTGACGTGATTGATGTTCATCATCAAGACTAAATTCAGGTAAGGAAAACCGTTTTTTACATATGGGACATTCCATGTCAACTCAGCCACCCTGGATTTTTTTGTTTCTCAGAATCCTGAATTAGCATGCTCCCAGTCAAGTACAACATGAGTACATACTTTCTCTAAATTTTCGCTCCTTTAACATTAATTGGTTGGCCAGGACAAATAAGAAAAGCTCAAATTCTTGAAAAACCATATCTTGCGAACAAATTGGCCGAGTTTAATAAATAAAGAAAGAATTTTTTTGTTTTTTTTATATACTTTAAGAATAAAAATACAACAGTACCACGAGGATGAATACTAAGCCATTTTGCAAGTTTTTCCTTATTTTAATCCCTCTGTTTCGCAGGGGCCATTCGAAAATCGAATAATTTTTTTTTCTTTCATGGATGATGATATTACTCAACTTTCCCGGGGTATTTCAAAATGGGATAGCCATATGGAGATGAAAAAAATAAAAAAATTCGATGGAAAATTCGATTTTCCGATCATACATGGGACATTCCATGTCAATTCAGCTACCCTGAATTTTTTTGTGTTTCGGAATAGGACCTTGGCATGTTTAAAGTCAACTACGATATGAGTCTAACATTGTTTCAAAGTTTTACCCCCATAACTTCACTCTTGTACCTGGCAGACATGCCCAATATCTTTCGCAATAGCGTTAATTGCTCGAATTCACATGATTTTTCACTCATCATGATGATTATTTTTCCACTTACGGATTTTGGACAGTCAGGGCAGATCAGAATGCAGCATTTGATGACAAATGACAGGCTGGAGGAAGTTTTATTTCGGATATTTCACACTAACATATATATTTTTTCGGTTATTTCGTACTCACATATATTTTTCCGGATATTTCGTACTAACTCTTCAATTGTTCTCGGATGTCATTTTGAGGTTGCGTAAACGACACTCCTGACCAAAATCTGTACGTGAAAAATAATCCGACAAATACCCCTAGTGCTTAAAAATTATCTGCTATTTCCCTCAAACTTCCCTGCAAACAAACGATCGTGTCAAGTTTTGCAGGAAAATCCCACGCGCAAGCGCTTGGGATTTTTAAACCTGCCAAACTTGACACTTTTGTTTGTTTACAACGAAGTTATCGGGAAATACCCGATAATTTTGAAGCACTTGGGGTATTACTACTGAATAAAAATTGAAAGCCAACGATAGCTCGGTCGGTAGGGCGAGCGATTTTTAATCCGATGATTCGGGTTCGAAACCAAATGGGTGCCGATCGGGTTTCGAACTCCGAGAAATCAAACGTTGTCCGCATTTCTTTGGGAAATGACCTTGGGATTTCTGTACACAAACATTGGACAATGGATGCAAAAAATGGGAGTGCAATGAAATCAAAGGTTCCGAGTGGGGGTGAGTAGTTATGTAATGCGGGTTCTGGCGCAACGTTTTTGGCATCGACTGGTCATTGGGGCCCAGTAGGGGGGTCAGATGGAAGTGGGTGTGTGGGTGGGTGCTTGATTAATTCGCGGGGTCGCAGTTTAATTCGCGGTTTGATTCGCGGGGTCGCGGTTTAGATCGCGGTTTGATTAATTAATTAGCGATTTTTCCCATCGAAGCGATGGAAGGGTTAATTAGTTCGGGGTTCGCGGTTTAATTCACGGTTTAATTCGCGGTTTGATCAATTAATTCGCGATTTTTTCCCTCGAAGTGATGAAAGTGTTAATTAATTCGGGGGGTCGCGGTTTAATTCGCGGTTTGATTAATTAATTCACGATTTTTTCCNCGTATATGGAATTGATAGTGGTGAAGAATCAGAAAAAAAATGGATTGTGCCACTTTACTTGAGCTGAAATCCTCCAACCGCACTGCATGAGGAAGGAAAAACAATTCNCGACGTGATGGAAGGGTTAATGAATTCTCGGTTTAATTCGCGGTTTGATTCACGGTTTGATTAATTAATTCGGGCTTTTTTCCCTCGAAGTGATGAAAGGGTTATGTAATTCGCTGGTTAATCAATTTAATTCGCGGTTTTGCGTTACAAAGGACCTTCTCGATGACCTAGTCAATCCACCCCACGAGGGGGTGAGTGAAGGGGTTAATTAACTCACAGATCGCGGTTTGATTCGTAGATTAATTCCGCAAATCACGGCTAAATTCGAGGATCGATTAATTAATCANGACACACTCATATGTGACAGGTGTTTGTGTCATTTTTTCAAGCAAGAGGCCTACACTAATCGTAGGCTCGATTATGTATCAATCAATAAGTGTCGAATGATTTTTCCCCATAGTGCTGAAAAAATTTTGAAATTTCAAAATTTCAAAAACAGACTGAATGTTCCCTATGTTGTGTATGCTGATACTGAGTGTCTATTGAAGAAAGTGTACTATGACAATGATCAAAACACTAAAATACACCAAAATCATGTGCCGTTCAATGTTGCATTTTATGTGAAATGTAGTTATGATGACTCAAAATCNACTGCGAGGGGTGAAAGTGTTAACTACTTCGCTGCTTTAGTTTGATGTAGAAATCATAGAAGGGGCTCCTCTTCTTCAAACATTGACACCTGGCTCGACTTGACATTTTCCAGACATGTCTGAACTTGAGTTTTTCGGTAGTTTCTCGTTTGCCGCCCCCCTCCGTGTGAAATTGTTGTTGATAACGATATCAATATATAAATATTTATTATAAAAANCTTTTAGTGATAAAAGTCGATTCTGAATTACAGCGAAATGAGCCGATGAACATGACTTTTCAAATGGAGCGAGCATTTAATGCAACAAAAAAGTGTTATGTTTGTGGCAGAGCATTCACCGAAAAAGCAGTGAAGCATTGTGATCATTGCCACTTCANGACTTGACATTTTCCAGACATGTCTGAACTTGAGTTTTTCGGTAGTTTCTCGTTTGCCGCCCCCCTCCGTGTGAAATTGTTGTTGATAACGATATCAATATATAAATATTTATTATAAAAAGAAGGGTTCAGAAGGGGAGGGAGTATATATATATGCAAAGGTAGAGGATCAGTCATCCAAAAACTTAGGTACCCCCACCAATTTGGCATAGTCCTCGACAAATTGTACACGTTGTAATAGGAGGAGTTTCCGAGAAAACTTCATCTGCTGNTGTAGCTTTTCACAATTTGTCAGGTTATGACTCACATTGTTTTATTAAATCTCTTGCGACACAATTCCGAGGCGCAGTGACATTACTCCCCATTACTAAAGAGAAATACGTTTCCTTCACGAAATCGGTCGTNAACAAACTGGAGCAGAGTTTTTGGACCCTTTGATGTTCTATCACACCGCAAAGATTAAATGTTATCCAGGACATTTTTCAGCTATTTTTTTTCCCCACGAACAAAAAATGTTGCTATTTTGTTAATAATTTTCCATGAGTCACATGATTCTTTTTCAACCAATCACATAAGATTTTACAGAGTGTACAAGCATAGGCACACTCACATATGTATCTATATAANCACAATTCCGAGGCGCAGTGACATTACTCCCCATTACTAAAGAGAAATACGTTTCCTTCACGAAATCGGTCGTTCGACAAGAGTCCACTTGAGATTCACTGACTCATTCCATTTTATGGCAAGTAGTATTGATAAACTTTCGTAATATTTAGAGGATGAAAAAAAGAGAATCACAGCCAGTCATTACCCCCAGANGATGAACACCATGGCTCCTAACGCATGTAAAAGATGATTGAGATGATTGGAGGATGCGTATGTAATAGTGAAAACGAATAGGAGACCCAGGAAAATTCAACAATGGCTTAATCACATCAGAGGACATTCGAAAGAAATTAATGCATTATTGAAGAGAAGTGCGAGTCATAGTGAGAAGAGACGTTTAACTCACATGTTAGAACGACTGAAAGCGTTCTATGCAAGGTTCAGAAACCTGGAAGTGATAGGAGGAGACTTAAGGGGTAATTTAACCGATAGNTGGCCGACATTTTCGAGAATTTTCGATGGAGTTGTTTCGCCTCATACAACTTGGATCCNGTTTATTCTCGATTGAATGATGAGAAGGTATCAGATAAAGATTACAATCATGCATGTGATGCATGAAAAAATTTCGACGTCAAGACACTCGGTGAATACGCGGATTTATATCTGAAAACTAACGTCTTGTTGCTGGCCGACATTTTCGAGAATTTTCGATGGAGTTGTTTCGCCTCATACAACTTGGATCCCCTTCATTATTATACTGCGCCAGGGCTGGCGTTTGATGCAGTGTTAAAAATCACTGGAGTTCAATTAGAATTATTCTAAGACCCTGAGATGCTCCTTTTCATTGAGAAAGGCATTAGAGGGGGACTGTCGCAGTGTTCAAACCGATATGGAAGGGCAAATAACCACTACATGGGAGCTGATGAGTACAACCCTGAAGAAGAAAAATCGCATTTGATGTATCTGGATGTAAACAACTTATATGAAGCAGCAATGAGTCATCATTTGCTGAATAGGAACTTCTGTTGGCTGGAAGATTGGTCATCCCTCAACGTCCTGAAGATTCCAGATGACTCAGAGACTGGATACATCCTGGAGGTTGACCTGGAGTACCCACAGGAATTCCATGAAAAGTATTAAGATTTACCATTGTGCCCAGAGTATATAATCCCCCCAAACGGTCAATCAAAGTTACCAAAATTATTGACGACGTTAAACTCCACAAAAACATTACGTCATTCATTATACGAATTTAAAATAATATTGTAGTTTGGGATTGAAAATTACTAGAATTCATAGAATCTTGAAGTTCTTTCAGAACTTATGGTTAAAAAAAATATATTGATTTGAATACCAATTACCGGAAAAATTCTCAGAATAACTTAAAAATTTTTTTTTTATAAATTAATGAATAATGTGGTTTTTGGAAAAAAACAATGGAGAACGTTAGAAAACATCTGGATGTAAAACTAGTTTCAAATTGGGAGGGAGGATGGGGTGCTGAGAGTTGGATATCGAAACCCAACTTTCATAGCAGTATTATCTTTGATAAGGATTTGGTAATAATTCAAATGAGTCGTACTAAAATTAAATTTAATAAGCCAATATACGTAGGTATCAGTATTCTAGACATTTCTAAAACGTACATTTACGATTTTCACTATAATTATGTAAAAAATACTTTTAAGGATAGAGTAAAACTATTGTACACAGACACTGATAGTCTTATTTATGATTTTAAAGTGGAGGATATTTATAAAATTAGGAAAAGTGATACCGACAAATTCGACACTTCAGATTATCCAATAAATAATGTATAAAATATATCTCTAAAGAATAAGAAGAAATTAGGTTTAACAAAAGATGAGAATCATGGTAAAATCGTGACTGAGATCGTGGGTTTTCGCTCGAAAATATACAGCTTCAAAATGTCCGGTGAAGATGGGGAAACATCGCGGGCCAAAGGAGTGAAAAAATCAACGTTGAAGGGTATCACATTTGACGACTATAATGCCTGCTTGGACCAGCATAAAAATGTTTGGATGTCGCAAAATATGATCAGATCCATCATAAATGATGTGTTCACAATTAATCAAACAAAACTAGCTCTAAGTTGGCATGATGATAAGCGCATTTTTCTGCCAAACACAACAGATACTTTGCCTTACGGATTTAAAAACAATAATATTATAAATAACTTATAAAAGAAAAAGGGTGAGAAAAGTAAAAAAAAAATTTTTTTCGAAAAAAAAATTTCTTTATTCAATAAAAATTCCTCATACATGTGTCTCCTTAACCACCCAACGATTACACTAGCGGTTCCATCTTCTTTTGTTACTAGAAAAAATAATAGTGCAGCAAGCCAAATAACGAATATTCCCAGTGCTGTTGCTAAAAATAATATAGTAACGGATGATTGCTCATCTTTTTTACACTCATATAAGAACTTATCTAGTTGTACATAATACTGTGGGAGAAATTCAGCGTATTTTTGCACCATCTTTGTAATATTGAGATTTCTAATAGTGATATATTTTGCTGATATATCTACAAATGGCAATCATCGTTGCGAATGATGTATACGCCTCACATCCTGTCTTGACTTGAAGAATACCTGTGCCTGAAATATTCATTGCATCTCTCCATTCGCCTCCACATGAAAAATCAACCTCCTCTCTCTCGGACACTGAGTATAGCCACCCCTTTTCAGTTTGTTTCCAATGTGACGCAAAGATAGAACTCAGTTTGATACAACAATTAGCAAGAGGTGAAAGTTGTCTGCTGGTCATAAACATTGCAGCCTCACAAATTGGTTGAGAAGTAGCATCATAGAATGGGTACTTTAGTTGACAAATATACTGATAATCATCTGTGGTCAAGCATTCGGCAATGTCTTTAGAGTGTGCCAAGGTAGAATGATATTGGCTAAGCAGCAGGTAGTCGCCCCGAGGTTGAATGTACGCTGACACTTGGCGGTTGCCGAACACTTGAGCCGTAGGATATGGATACATTTTGTACAATTCCTATGTCTTTGAGTTTAACAGTGGGATTTTCAATATTACATCTAATTTCCCATCATCAAATCCAAACTTTACCTTCAATTTTTCTAGTAAATCATCAGAACGTGGTTGTTTAATCGAGAGAGGGAGAACCAATAACTGATCCTGTCTCATTGCAATGAAATTATTGACAACACTTTCCAGTTTTGTATAAGTGGATAATTCAAAATGAATGTCTTCTGCGTTTGCAGAATGTATGGGATCAATTATCTTTTCCAGAAAATACATGTACATATCCAGCTCGACTTCCAAACGTTTCGCCCAATATCGGATGCTATTGAGCATTCGATGATGAAGCAATGATGGGAATTTGCCCTCTTTTTGTGGCTCTTTAATTAATTTGACGGCCTTTAAAAAATCTTCGACACAGGTTTCATGTTTATTTCTCAATTGATCCAGCTGATCATGTAGGTGATGTAATCCTATTTGAGCTATATGCCTGTGACAATCATCGATCGTTCGATTCAATATTTCCTCAGAGTTGAGTTGGATTTCATTCAATGATCCGAAAACAGTTTCTGTGATAATTCCAACATATCCAGAAGGTAGACATTTACTTTCCCCAGACACTGATTGATTCATGAAAAACAGTAATTGGTCCATGTATTTTTCTTCTTTCTGAACCCACCGCAACCAATTTTCACCACAAAGTACTGTCACGCATGTAATAGCCTCTGCATGATATTTACATGCATGATTCATATATTCTAGTTCATCTCGTGTGACGACTGGCCTTTGAGGAATTATTGTTTTCTAGTCAATGTGTGTTGCTAGCTTCCACTCAGCTGTCCATTCATAATGCAACCCATTGGACGTTGGAAAACCATATTTACAAAATCCATAGAGTGACAGAATGATGCTATTAGTAGTTGTAGTGATAAAACTGTGGCCATTATATTGTCTTGTCCAAAGAATCCACTCCGCTGGTAAAATTACGATTAGCCTGATGGTTCATATTGGAATTCCTCCCATCAAGATTTTCTTCATCGATCCAACCATTAGAAGTGTTTATTGCACAAGTGGTATTTATTGGATAATCTGAAGTGTCGAATTTGTCGATATCACTTTTCATAATTTCATAAACATCCTCCACTTTAAAATCATAAATAAGACTATCAGTGTCTGTGTACAATAGTTTTGCTCTATCCTTAGAAGTATTTTTACATAATTATAGTGAAAATCGTAAATGTACGTTTTAGAAATGTCTAGAATACTAAAACCTACGTATATTGGCTTATTAAATTTAATTTTTGTACGACTCATTTGAATTATTACCAAATCCTTATCAAAGATAATACTGCTATGAAAGTTGGGTTTCGATATCCACCTCTCAGCACCCCATCGTCCCTCCCAATTTGAAACTAGTTTTACATCCAGATGTCTTCTGACGTTCTCCATTGTTTTTTCCAAAAACCGCATTATTCATTAATTTATACAAAAATTTGTTCAAAGTTATTCTGGGAATTTTTCCGGTAATTGGTATTTAAATCAATATATTTTTTTAACCATAAGCTCTGAGAGAACTTCAAGATTCTATGAATTCTAGTAATTTTCAAGCCCAAACTACAATATTATTTTGAATTCGTATAATGAATGACGTAATTTTTTTTGAGTTTAACGTCGTCAATAATTTTGGTAACTTTGATTGACCGTTTGGGGGGATTATATGCTCTGGGCACAACGGTATATCTTTATACTTTTCATGAAATTCCTGTGGGTACTCCAGGTCAATCTCCAGGATGTATCCAGACTCTGAGTCATCTGGAATCTTCAGGACGTTGAGGGATGACCAATCTTCCAGCCAACAGAAGTTCCCATTCAGCAAATGATGACTCATTGCTGCTCCATATAAGTTGTTTACATCCAGATACATCAAATGCGATTTTTCTTCTTCAGGGTTGTACTCATCAGCTCCCATGTAGTGGTTATTTGCCCTTCTATATCGGTTTGAACACTGCGACAGTCCCCCTCTAATGCCTTACTCAATGAAAAGGAGCATCTCAGGGGCTTAGAATAATTCCAATTGAACTCCAGTGATTTTTAACATTGCATCAAACGCCAGCCCTGGCGCAGTATAACAATGAAGGGGATCCAAGTTGTATGAGGCGAAACAACTCCATCGAAAATTCTCGAAAATATCGGCCAGCAACAAGACGTTAGTTTTCAGATATAAATACGCGTATTCACCGAGTGTCTTGATGTTGAAATTTTTCCATGAATCACATGCATGATTGTAATCTTTATCTGATACCTTCTCATCATTCAATCGAGAATAAAAGTCTTCTTTCCGATGTAATTGGCGTTCACTTAATTTCCCCCATGAATCTAAGTATTCGTATGGGAAAACTCCTTTGTGTTTAACGAGTTAGAATTGTCGTTTCTGGGGCTAATGACTGGCAGCGATTCTCTTTTTTTCCTCTAAATATTACGAAATAGTCCATACGCCAGGTCCATTTCTGTGTCCATTGACATTTTTTGTTTTCCCCATTGCGTTTTATGGTTGGACTTTATGTTTTCGGGGTCTCTGATCATGAATATGATAACCGTTTTTGTTTATAACAATTTAATTGTTTAAAACGCTTTGTCGTTTTATTTGTTTATAACAATTTAATTGTTTAAAACGCTCTGTCGCAAAAACGGTTTGAGATAGAAAAAAATGTTTCAAACAAAGAATGTTCCTCACATCAAAAGGAACATTTTTTGTTATATGACTTGGTTCCCTAACTCTTATCGTTGAAGANTCTGATCATGAATATGATAACCGTTTTTATTTATAACAATTTAATTGTTTAAAACGCTTTGTCGTTTTATTTGTTTATAACAATTTAATTGTTTAAAACGCTCTGTCGCAAAAACGGTTTGAGATAGAAAAAAATGTTTCAAACAAAGAATGTTCCTCACATCAAAAGGAACATTTTTTGTTATATGACTTGGTTCCCTAACTCTTATCGTTGAAGAGTTATTGTGCGTGTGAGTAACTCAGGCGGTGCGCGACCACTTTGGCGCAACGGAAGCGCGCTTCAGGGCGGATTATAGCGAATGGGTCAAAGATAGGGCAAAATAGTTCAAATCAAGAAAATTTGTTATTAAAAAATGCATCAATTAAGTTATGAGACTCTTCACTCTATCTCCAGTAGTTAATGAGATATTCGCGTTCATGTGCACGGTGGCGGGTCAAATGAGTCGTCCGTTTCACATTCAACCCTAATTATCTCATTAACCATTGGTGACGAAGACAAATGTTTCATTACCAAATAGATGCATCACAAAATAACAAACATCTTTTGTTCGAAATATTTTTCTCTATCTTCATTAGCTTCAGAGATATTTTAAGCGAGAGTCAGACACCGACTACGCAGTCCGTTTACTTGAGTTCCACATGCACTCTCGAGCGCCCGGTCGACGACGAGTGTGGACACCGTCTTCTTCGAATTGGCAAACAAAAGCCTTATACATATGTTTTGATTCTGGACCTTTTCAATGAATTCAGTCGCATGGTATTGGATGAAGAGAGATTTGGATATGCCTTCGTTGAAGACGACTTGATCATCACCTGCACATCAGCTAGTACCCAATTGCACATGCACAAGTTGTGTCAAAGCAACTTGCATGTGCTTTTTACATAAAGTGTCCTGTTGTTCTTTTTGCACCTGTCAATATCAGAAAAAGTGCAGAAATCCATATAGAGTTCTCATATTCAACAATTCCTGTTGTTTCCATTAAAAGTGGTTCGTAATGAAAAAAAAAATTGTCAGTTCTAAAATGATTTTCCTCCCCAGAAAATGAAGATAGAGAAAAATGTTTCGAACAAAAGATGTTTGTTATTTTATGATGCATCTATTTGGTAATGAAACATTTGTCTCTGTCACCAATGGTTAATGAGATAATTAGGGTTAAATGTGAGACGGACGGCTCATTTGACCCGTCACCGTGCACATGAACGCGAATATCTCATTAACTACTGAAGATAGAGTGAAAAGTCTCATAACTTAATTGATGCATTTTTTAATAAAAAATTTTTTTGATCTGAACTATTTTGCCCTATCTTTGACGGATTCGCTATAATCCGCCCTGAAGCGCGCTTCCGTTGCGCCAAAGTGGTCGCGTACCGTCTGAGTTACTCCCACGCACAATAACTCTTCAACGATAAGAGTTAGGGAACCAAGTCATATGACAAAAAATGTTTCTTTTAATGTGAGGAACATTCTTTGTTTGAAACATTTTTTTCTATCTCAAACCGTTTTTGCGACAGAGCGTTTTAAACAATTAAATTGTCATGAACAAATAGACGGGCCGTGATTTCGCAAAAACAGTTATCATATTCGTGATCAGCGACCTCGAAAACATAAAGTCCAACCATAAAACGCAATGGGGAAAACAAAAAATGTCAATGGACACAGACATGGCCCTGGCGTATGGACTAAAAGTTTATCAATACTGCTTGCCATAAAATGGAATGAGTCAGTGAATCTCAAGTGGACTCTTGTCGATTTGACCGATTTCGTGAAGGAAACGTATTTCTCTTTAGTAATTGGGAGTAATGTCACTGCGCCTTGGAATTGTTTCGCAAGAGATTTAATAAAACAATGTGAGTCATAACCTGACAAATTGTGAAAAACTACTGGGATTACACACGATTCCGTGTAATTCAGATTACAGCCGGGATGAGCAGCACCACGATATTTGCCTGTGAACTGGCAATGATCACGATGCTTCACTGCTTTTTCAGTGAATGCTCTGCCACAAACATAACAATTTTTAGCTGCATTAAATGCTCGCTCCATTTGAAAAGTCAAGTTCATCGGCTCATTTCACTGTAATTCAGAATCGACTTTTATCGCTAAAAGACATAACTGCTCAATGAACCACTGTATGCAGTCTTTCCCACGATAAATAAAAAGTTCCGATTTTGAGTCATCATAACTACATTTCACATAAAATGCAACACTGAACGGCACATGATTTTGGTGTATTTTAGTGTTTTGATCATTGTCACAGTACACTTTTTTCAATAGACACTCGGTATCAGCATACACAACATAGGGAACATTCAGTTGGTTTTTGAAATTTTGAAATTTCAAAAAATTTTCAGCACTATGGGGAAAAATCATTCGACACTTATTGATTGATGCACAATCGAGCCTAAGATTAGTGTAGGCCTCTTTCTTGAAAAAGTGATACAAACACCTGTCATATATGAGTGTGTTATGTTCAACTTTTGAAATTTGTGTACCAATTAAACGAGATAAATTCGAGATCCATGTATAGTGATGAATTCTTTCCTGTTCACCATCGAGGATGTCGTCGTTTTCAATCATGAGAAGGTGAATTGTTCTTTCTTCCTCTTGCAGTGCGGTTGGACGATTTCTGCTCAAGTAAAGTAGTACAATCCATTTTTTTTCTGATTCTTCGCCACTATCAATTCCATATACATTAATCGACAATTCATTCATTTTCTCAAACTTCGGAATGTCTTTCAATGCCATGGGGTAATTGAAGTTACCAAAGCTTTTCATAACAGTGCTGAAAGAGGGGTATGAGTTTGTTCATTGCTTATCTCGAACGTTACAGCGAGCGGCCATAATGGACCATAAAAAGCAGTAGGCAACGTCTTTATTTTGAACGTTCACGACAGCATGTTTCTTTTTAATTCATTCAGGTAGTTCCACGAAGCTGGATCCTCCGCGCAATGGATTATATTTATTTATGTTCACTTCTAAATTAATTACGCTAACTAATCTCCAGCCAGAGTCTCTTTCCTGGAACTCATCCGCTTTCACTAGAAGTTTTTCTCTTATGTGTTCATCAAACCACTGCCTAATATCAGTTGAATCAAGAATTATTTCATTCTTGGTACTGAAATATTTTTCTTCTTCAATGAGATGTTCATCTCTATTAATTTCATATTTACACGTTAACACTACATTCACTTTCAAACTTCCTTCTTGTTTCAATGCATTTTTCAAACGTACACAGAGCATTCGTCTAGCATCATCTAAAAATTTGGGTATGTCTGGATTTTTCACGTTAATAATCACTCCTGTTCTCATACGACCCTCAAAAACACTTTGTAAGTCCTCCCATCGGACTCTATCAGTTAAATTACCCCTTAAGTCTCCTCCTATCACTTCCAAGTTTCTGAATCTTGCGTAGAACGCTTTCAGTCGTCCTAACATGTGAGTTAAACGTCTTTTCTCACTATGACTCGCACTTCTCTTCAATAATGCATTAATTTCTTTCGAATGTCCTCTGATGTGATTAAGCCATTGTTGAATTTTCCTGGGTCTCCTATTCGCTTTCACTATTACATACGCATCCTTCAATCACCTCAATCATCTTTTACACACGTTAGGATCCATGGTGTTCATGATAAAGACACTAAAGAACTAGCGGAAAATCAAGGTGAAATTTGTTTATATAGATACATATGTGAGTGTGCCTATGCTTGTACACTCTGTAAAATCTTACGTGATTGGTTGAAAAAGAATCATGTGACTCATGGAAAATTATTAACAAAATAGCAACATTTTTTGTTCGTGGGGAAAAAAAATAGCTGAAAAATATCCTGGATAACAGTTAATCTTTGCGGTGCGATCGGACATCAAAGGGTCCGAAAACTCTGCTCCAGTTTGTCAAACATCATGTTTTTAGGGTTGTGAGTACAACATGCGTTCCCAGGTAAACCGAAAAAGTCTATGTAAACAAAAGATTGCGTTCGAACATCTTCCAATGCATTTCCATCTTTATCAGTTTGCAGCAGATGAAGTTTTCTCGGAAACTCCTCCTACTACGACGTTTACAATTTGTCGAGGACTATGCCAAATTGGTGGGGGTACCTAAGTTTTTGGATGACTGATCCTCTACTTTTGCATATATACATACTCCCTCCCCTTCTGAACCCTTCTTTTCAAAATAAATATTTATATATTGATATCGTTATCAACAACAATTTCACACGAAGGGTGGCGGCAAACGAGAAAGTACCGGAAAACTCAAGTTCAGACATGTCTAGAAAATGTCAAGTGGAGCCAGGTGTCAATGTTTGAAGAAGAGGAGCCCCTTCTATGACTTCTACAGGAAACTAAAGCAGCGAATTAGTTAACCCTTTCACCCCTCGCGGCAGTGTACTGAGAAGTTCGGGTGTACTAATTGATTAATGAATCCATCCTCGAATTTAGCCGTGATTTGCGGAATTAATCTGCGAATCAAACCGCGACCCCCCGAATTAATTAAACCTTTCATCACTTCGAGGGAAAAAATCGCGAATTAATTAATGAAATCGCGAATTAAACCGCGAAATGAACCGCGAACCCCGAATTAATTAACCCTTTCCGCGCTTCGATGGGAAAAATCGCAAATTAATTAATCAAGCCGCGAATTAAACCGTGGCCCCGCGAATCAAACCGCGAATTAAACCGCGACCCCGCGAATTAATCAAATAACCACCCACACATCCACTTTCATCTGACCCCCCTACTGGGCCCCAATGACCAGGTCGACGTCAAAAAATGTTGCGCCAGAACCCGCATTACATAACTACTGGGGTGAGAATAAACAACCGATTTCTCAAAATTCAATTTCCATACGAGCCATAGAGTTGCCTCAATTATAACCGTTTGATTAGTGCTCATCACACACTTAAGCGTTGAACATCTCACACGGTTCATTACAGTATCGTTAACAGAAATTCTCCGACGGTTATTCTCCTGTATTTATTCTCCATCAACTTTAATCAAGGTAAGTGATGGTATAAAATATTTCAGTAGTGAAGTTGTAAACTCATGCGATCGTTATTATTATTTTTTTCCCTTTTTTGAATGATCAGAACTGTTCTTCATTCCTATTCCACAAGATGCCGCATGCCGAAAGATGTGCAAATCCAATGCAAGTTCCTGGGGAGAAAGGTCACAATAGAAAAGACCTGCGTTCAATCTCAGAAAGACTACGACAGACATTTCCATTCTTCAGAAAATGCAAAACTATGTAGCTCCTGTAGGAAAAGAGCTTTGACTTACATTCCTGGATCACTACCCTCTGAATCTTCATCGAATCGGGAAGTCTTTTCATCGTCATCAAATATTCCAGCCGATCGTTCGTCCAGTGCCACACCATTTCTAGTAGACATTTTTACGAGCAATATCGCAGGGATTTCTTTGAGATCAGGTAATTTCTTCCATTCAATTAATCCTGATGGGGATGTGATTTTCAACGAAGCTTCAGAGGAGTACGATGCTCCAACAGCAGATGATGATTTAAAGACAGAGAACCACAGGAACATTCCAGGAAATTTTCGTTCTCCACGAGAATTGGAATTGGAAGAAATGTTGGATGGACTCAAGCAAAAATTCAATACGATGACAGAATATTCTGAACGTATTCAACTCTTGACTATTGCTCCACCTTCATGGAGTGACCGAAAGTTGAGCCGTGAATTTGGTACGACAAGGGACATGGCTATGAGAGCAAAACAACTGCGAGAACAGCGAGGAATATTTGCTTCAACAGTTGCGAAGGCTGGCAAAGCATTGCCCAAAGAGGCAGTTGAAAAGGTCCGGAGTTTTTATGAGAGTAATAGTCGGATGATGCCANCCGAAAGTTGAGCCGTGAATTTGGTACGACAAGGGACATGGCTATGAGAGCAAAACAACTGCGAGAACAGCGAGGAATATTTGCTTCAACAGTTGCGAAGGCTGGCAAAGCATTGCCCAAAGAGGCAGTTGAAAAGGTCCGGAGTTTTTATGAGAGTAATAGTCGGATGATGCCAGGGATGAAGGATAAAGTGTCAGTCAGAATCAACGCGATGAAGAAAATAATGCAGAAGCGGATGGTCCTCAAGAACTTGAATGATGTTCATAAGAAATATAAAAATTGCTCATCCAGAGTCTCCGGGTGGGATTCAGCAAGTTTGCGGAATTGAGGCCGAAACACTGTCTATTGGCAGGAGCGAGTGGTACGCACGTGGTATGTGTCTGTACCTATCATCAAAATCGTAAGCTGATGTTGGATGCAATCAACATTTCTACTCTCACTAAAAACTCATCACGTCCTCTTACCGACTATAAAGACTGTCTTGTAAGATTCATGTGTCCTAATCCAACGCCTGAATGCCACTTAGATGAGTGTAAAAATTGTCCTGGAGTTGAAGGATTATCGCTCGAGCTGAAAAAACTCCTCCACGATGCTGTGATTGAAACTGTAGAATTCAGGACTTGGCAATCTGGGGATAGAACAAAATTACAGACCCAGAGACTTCCAGTGTATGAATTTGTTGATGTAGTTTGTGAGAGATTGAAAATATTGAAATCTCATCATTTTATTGCCATACAACAAAACGCTTTTGTGAAAGAACGAAAGGGGAATTTAATTGAGGGTGAAATTCTAGTGCAGGCCGATTTTTCGGAGAATTATCCTTTCGTAGCTCAAAACACTGCTCAATCGTTCCATTACAACAATGATCATTGCATTGTCCATCCTGTGGTGTATTATTATCGCTACGGCAATAATATTCGACATAGAAGTCTAGTCCTCTTATCTGACAGTCTCGTTCACGATACTACTGCAGTTCATTTAATGCAAAAGATGCTGATACGACACATAAAACAAGTCTGTGCTGTCGTAAACAAATTGATCTATGTTACAGATGGTGCTGGACAGCACTATAAGAATCGATATAACATGGCTAATCTTTTGTTGCATAAAAATGATTTTGGAGTTGAAGCAGAGGCGCACTATCATGCGACCGCGCATGGAAAGACGGCATGCGATGGCGTAGGCGCAGTCTTGAAGAGGGAAGCAAGACGAAGAAGTCTGCAAATTACTAATGGTGAACCTATTCTCACTCCAGATGGTCTGTTCCAGTGGGCAAAGAATAATTTCAAGGATCTCGATGTGTTTTTCTACACTAAACAGGAACACGACGATGTGAAAGAACCGTTGAAAACAAGATTCGACAGTGCAAAGGCGATTCCAGCGATACAAAAAAATCACGGCTTCATCACTGTGGGAGAAAAGGAATTATTGATTAAGAGATATTCTTCTGCGACTACGGGAGAAGTTTTTCCAAAGGCGAAGAAACGAAATGGACGACGCACATTAAGATAGCCATTGTGATTCAAAAAAGTTCGATTTCAAATTGCTTTTTCTCTATAATTTAATGTTTATTTTTCAAATTACATACTTAAAGCAGACATATGCTCCATGTTAATCTAAAAACTCATCAAATATTTGGTACTTTGCAAATTCTCATTGTCGTTTACGTAAGTAGAGCTGTTAATAATCACTAAAATCAACTTTTTTCTATAAAAAACGTTTTTTATCCATCACTACTTATGCATATCATCTTCAAATTATGCCGAAAAATTGCACGCTCATCCTTTCGTGAGGCATTTATCATTTTTCAGAAACAAAATTCGAAAAATCTAATTTTTCATGAGAAAAAAAATTTTCTCTCATCTCCATATGGCTATCCCATTTTGAAATACCCCGAAAAAGTTGAGTAATATCATTATCCATCGAAGAAAAAGAAAATTATTTGATTTTCGAATGGCCCCTGGATAACAGAAGGATTTAAATAACAAAAAACTTAAAAAATGACTCATTATTCTTCCTCGTAGTACTGTCGTATTTTTATTCCAAAATTATATAAAAAAACGAAAAAAATCTTTTTTTGTTCATCAAAATCGGCCAATTTGTTCGCAATATATGATTTTTCACAAATTTGACCTTTTGTTATTTGTCCTGGCCAAACAATTAATGTTAAAGCGAAAATTGAGAGAAAGTATGTACTCATGTAGTTCTTGACTGGAAGCATGCTGATTCAAGATTCTGAGAACCAAAAAATTCCAGGGTGGCTGAGTTGACATGGAATGTCCCATAAGTATTCTTCAAGTCTTTTCAATGGACAAAGTGTATAATTTTCTCCGATCAGATCCATATTTTCTAGACGGTTGAACTCGATGAATCGCTTCTATTTTCCCGCCAGCAATTGCGCAGAAGTGTTTTTTTACGCGATTGTTTTGATTCAAGAAAAATCATTTTTCAATTACGAACGAATTCCTCATCATTTACTAATGCATCCCGCTCGCACTGATCATCATAAAGCCTATGAATTAACTGTGCCCAAAAACTGGATACAAAAGGACGCGCAAAACAACAAACGCTTGGTGGGCGGTTGGTATGTTTGCCGTCTTGCTCGCACTCATGCCAGGACAACGGGTCACGGCTGCTGTCGGGTAAATAGTTTAGTTGATAAGGCAAATCATTACAATCTCGGCAGTACCCCTTGAATTTTTTTCAATCTTGCTCAATTTTTTTATAGTATTTATCAGAGTAGTTGTATTAATATAAAATATTGGCTTCCTTCAGGCAAGATGCTAAGCTGTCATTTCTATGGTCACACCACCGAAGAATTCAAAGAATATATAAAGCACAGAAAATTTCACGGAACTTCCCATGGTCATTTTATTTGTGGATACATGAATTGTCGACGTCGATATCGAACAGAAGAGTCTATCCGAGTCCACTTGAGTAGAACCCATGAATTGAAATTCAAAGCTCGTGCATTAAAAACTCGCTTGAGAGCTGATTGTGCAGATGCTAATGGAAAGTACGGTTGTTCTGATAATTTGTGTAAAAAACAGTGTGACTCCTCTTTCGATTTGATCAAGCACATGAAGATTGATATACGGAACGGTTCTGCAATTGGGTGTCCCTTTAAAAAATATAAATCAGCCCGATACGATAAAATTAGTTCATTTTCCTCCCATATAACGCGACGCCATAAGACGAAGAATGTACAGACAAATGTAGAAAGTCCCGAAACAGATAATACCGATCAATTGAATAAGCCTGATGGAACATGTACAAATGTGGATCAATGTTACGTTGGGGAAGGGAATGTCCAAAAGTTAGGCACTGGTAAATCTGGAAGTGTTGGTGAAGAAGAATCCACAATAGATCCTTTTTTACAGAATATGGCATTGTTCTTTTTAAAATTGGAATGTCACTTATGCATTCCTCCATCAACTGTTCAGTTTATTGCGACACAGATAATTAATCTGCACGAATTAGGTGAAGAAACTAAAAATCTGTCAATAGATGACGCACATAACTTATTGGATCAACTCTTGGAATGCAATCCCTTTTTGAGTACGAAAACCTTGAATACATCATATAAGCGTGACAAATTTTACAAGACAAACTTTCCATACGTCGAGCCCATTGCCATTAAACTTATCGATGGTTCAAAGAAGCGAAAACCCAAATTTTTCCATTGTGCACCTATATGAAAATTTGCAAGAGAATTGCGTTTTCGACAGGGAAGAAATTTAGTATTCAAACAGAATAGTTTTTTCCAAAAAAATCCAAAAGCGTTGAAACTTATTTTGTATCAGGATAGTGTGGAAATTGCCAATCCCCTTGGCGCTGCTAGAACGAAATATAAAATTCTTGCTGTCTATTCAAGTATAGGTAATTTGCCAGATTATTTATGCTCACGTATCAATTCAATACAATTCGTGGCTCTTTGCAAGGAAAAAGAATTTTATTAGGAAAAAGTGTATGGCAGAATTGTAGAGGATCTCAAGAAAATTGAGGTTAAAGGAATTGAATTAGCATCTAGAGAAATTATCAAAGGGGCTCTTGTTTTTATTGCTGGAGATAATTGAATGATTGAACGAACTTACCTAAGTGAAGTTCAATCGAAATTATGTGAGCCGTCTCGTCCGAACAGATCAAATGAGTAGTCACGTTCCCACCATGTGGTCCATCACAGAAAGTCCCTAAAAAATCCCCCAGGAAAAAAGTTCCCCTATGGTGCTCGTGTATCCCTCCGCCGGACGCCATCTCAACGTCATTATTCCCAAAACTAATGGACAAATCGCAAAGGGCGGGTTTATCAAAGAGGGATGGGTTTTGATCTGTTCGGACGAGACGGCTCACATAATTTCGATTGAACTTCACTTAGGTAAGTTCGTTCAATCATTCAATTATATTTCGCCGTCTCGTTCTCCAGATCAAATGAGTAGATATTCAGAGAATCAATGCGATTTTCCATGTAACATAATATATTTCTCCATACAAACAGTTTTTACTGAATAAAGCTATTTCTTAAGTACACTTTGGTTCCTGAAATTGCCTTAATTATAGAGTTGGAAATATTTAGAACAAATAAAGCTTGAAAAAAGTAATAATGAAAAAACATTAATCATGAGCTGACTCAATTATAGCTCTAGCGAAACTCTGAGATTCGAGAATTGGACGATTGTAAAAACGAGCAAAAACTGAAGATTCAGCAGTCCAACCTGCAGTCTTTCGGATAGTCTCTATGTTTATACCCTTCAAAGCAGCCAAAGAGGTCGATGCATGACGAGTGATATGTGCTGTGAAGACCTTAGTGTCAATGTTACACTCTGCTAGAGCTTCTTTTAACCAGTTGCTGATCGTTTGTTTTGACGCTGGCTCGTGGGGTTTTCTGGTAGAAATAAATAGATCCGATGATGAACGAAGCATCTTAGTTCTATCCATGTATGCCCTTAACGTAGATACCACACATAACGACGGCTGAGCTCGAAAAACAGGCAATTCAATCAATGGATTTGGGCGAGTTCTTGCAGATGTCTTGATTCTATCAGGTATTTTGATGTGAACAATGTCATCCTGTGTGTCAATATTATCAATCTTGATCGTGGACAGAGTCTGGATCCGATGAGCAGTTGTTAGTGCTAACAATGTAATTAGCTTCTTAGATAGTTGCTTTAGAGATAATTCTGAATTGTCAGGCCATTTTTCAATAGACAATAGGACTGACTTAGGATTCCAAGTGTAATCATACTTGGGCTGCGATGGTCTTAAGACACTGAGTCCCTTGAAAAAACGTTGAATTAAAGGGTCTTCACCCAATGACACATCCGCCAGAAACGCTAGAGCAGATCTATAAGTATTCAAAGACGAGTAAGAGTTGACTTTTTCGCTTTCTTCGGTAAGGAAACGTAGAATCTGATGAGTTGAAAACTCAAAGAAATCCAATTTATTGATTTGGCAAAAAAGCCACCAAGATTTCCAGGCCGAATCATACTGTTTGAGCGTGCCACTTGAAATAGAAGCCGTAACCACTGGAATTGCCACCTCTGGTGTTCCTCTGCTCATGTAGGCTTGCCGGACAATCTGATCGCGGCCAGGGTAAGGGTTCTCTGGAGGGGATGACTCTTCCTGAAAGGAGATAATAATAATTCCTCATTAGGCGAAAAAATTACTGGATCAGATGTCTTCATCTTCTGGATCAATGGAAATCAGCACTGAGTTGACCAGTATGGAACGACAATGACTCCTTCAGCTTCATCATCTAAAATTTTCTGAAGCACCCTTGAGATAACACTAAAGGGTGGGAATGCATAGAAGTAAATATCCGACCAACTAATGGTAAAGGCATCTATTACCATCGCACCCGGATCTCTCCTCCAGGCTGCATAGTTCTCACATTTGTGATTTAGATATGATGCAAAAAGATCCACCTCAAAAGGGCCAAAACTATTATTGATTCTAGAGAATGCCCAGCTCGCTAATTCCCATTCCGTGTCAGTGGGTAGTTTCCTCGACTCTGCATCAGCCTCAAAATTTTCCTTGGACTGAATGTAAGATGCAAATACCCACAGACTCCTCTCCTCGCACCATTGCCATAGTCTTCGCGATTCTGTATTAAGTTTATTGAACTGAACACTACCCATCTTGTTGATTGTAGCAATGGCGGTTGTATTGTCTATACGTAGAAGAATCTGACAGGAAGTGAGAGAGGATGCAAAGCACTTCAAGCCTAGAAGGGCTGCTTTAAGTTCGAGAATATTGATGTGAAGTTGCTTCTCAGCATCAGACCACCATCCACCGGTACTCTCCCCCTCACAGAATGCACCCCAACCTGTAAGCGACGCGTCACTGAAGATTTCAAGAGAAAAAAGTGAATTCCTGATGAGCCGACTACATCTAGGAATAACCTCGAGCCACCAAAGTAAATCCGGCTTGATCTTATCTGATAGAATCATCCTCCTAGAATAGTCTTTGTCAACCCTCCGGAGAGCTTTCAATTTTTCTCTCTCTAAAACCTTTACATAAACAGGACCATACTCAACTGCTTGACACGCGGAGACCAGTGTGCCTATGAATTTTGCGAGCTCTCGAATCCGACAAGATGATGTCTTCAGAAATTTATTTACGAGATCAATTATCAACCTTCGCTTCTGGTCCGGAAGTTCTATCGTAAACTTCTCTGAATCAATAATAAAACCGAGAAACTTGAGTGATGTCTTCGGAGATAGTTGACACTTCGGAATATTTAATATAAGCCCTAAGGATGTCAAGATTTTACAAGCCACTTCAAGATTTTTCTGACACTGGTGGGCGGATTGACCCATAAGTAGGATGTCGTCGAGATAAAAAACTGATAGAATGCCCTGAGATCTGAACCTGTGAGCTACCGGTTTTAGGAGCTTGGTGAAAACATAAGGGGCTGCATTGAGCCCAAAGGGAAGACAATTGAATTCATAAAGTTGACCATTATAGGAGAAACGAAGAAATTTTTTGGAATCTGGGTGAATAGGTACCAAGAAATATGCGTCTTTGAGGTCCAGCGTTGCCAAATAGCTCCCTCTCCTGAGTAGTCTGATAGCATCTTTCAAATTTTCCATTTTAAAAT
This sequence comes from Diachasma alloeum, assembly GCF_001412515.2. Taxonomy (NCBI): domain Eukaryota; kingdom Metazoa; phylum Arthropoda; class Insecta; order Hymenoptera; family Braconidae; genus Diachasma; species Diachasma alloeum. The sequence goes on along the minus strand of NW_021680877.1, from coordinate 143,920 downwards.
GAGGGGTGTTGATGAATCGATTTAATTTTTTAAGGTTTAGAATAAATCTTTTATCGCCATTCGCTTTATCTATCAAAAAATAAGACGACAAGAACTGACCCTTACGATAGTCACACGGGGATATCGCCCCTTTTCCAATCAATTCCATAATTAATTTAGACAAAATCACCTCATCCTCAGAAGAAAGGGTTGGTTCGACTGGGGGCCGCCTCTGAAAAGGTCTGACAACGAAGGAAATCTCATAGCCAGAGACTAACGAAAGTATATACTGGTCTGAAGTGATCATCTTCCATCGATCCAGGAAATGACGCAAACGTCCACAAGGCATACTCACTTCTAACGGTGCTGCTGGTATTGGCTGGTCCTCGATCTGTGCCCCCCTCGGCGTGGGTTCCTGTAGCTCGAACTGTTCTTCGACGAGCTCCTCCCCGAGGGGGGGTTGAAGTTTAAATCCTTGTACGAAGATCTTGAAGCTTGACGTTCTGGTTCCTGGTCCTGTTTTTGTTTCAGCGGTACATATGCCTTCGGTTTTGATGGCTTGATCATAGATTTTGAAGATCGTTCCACAGCCTGAGCTGATTTTAATTTTTCAGCGAAATCAGACCCAAAAAGAAATAAATCCACCTTACTATCCTCTGCTGCACGTTTCACAATTGGACTTAGCTGGCTTGTGACATTACCACGTCGAGATAGAGACATATAAAAATGTAAATCGGCAAGAATCTTTCCCGCATCACTCAAACCGGTGACAAGCTCTTTAAAATCATCTGACCAATCTTCATTCTCCTTGTCATCCTCCTTAGCCTTGATAAGCAGGGAAATTCCATTACCGACCGCTGCTAATGCAGCCCCGAGCTGATTCTGAGATATCGACTGACTATAATCTTTACGAATCGTTGGAGATTTCAAGGCTGACTTAATCTCCACATTCAAGGTCGGTGCTTTTAACCCAGCACAATTTTCTGATGGAGGATATTTCTTGATGAGTTCAGCGCGATCCTCTTTGGAAATACCCTCTGACAAAATTTTTCTCCATCTCTCTGCAACCGCAGAATGAATGGATGGGCCTTTCATTCCCTCTTTCGTAGAAATCTCACCGAGACATTCCAGTGCTTGGGGAGGAAGATTTTCTTTCGAACACTGCTTATCTCCGATGCCCACAGTACCCCCAGGCGAACTCGATCTCGATGAAGAGGACCAACTCCTCTCCGAGGATGTCCGGGAGCCATCCATTGTTGGTTCTCGAGGGTGACGTCGGTTTTTAGGTGCTGGAGATGAGCTTACCGAAACTGAAGACGATGATGATGAACGACAAGCTGTTCTCTCTCTCGAATATCTTGACTCAAGACGCCTGTTGCTGGAATGTCCGTGTCGAGACGATCTGCGCTCGAGTTGCTTTGAACGAGATTTTTCCCTCGATCTAGCTCTGTCAGAGCGGTACCACTTGTCCGTACCTGTCCTCTGAGGCTCTTTGGGCTTAGCCCGAGACATTTTAACCTCCTTCGTCAAACGCCTCAGTTTTGCAAGGATTTCATCATCTGAATCGACACTCCTGTGCCTCTTCTTATGCCGTGAACTCATCGTTGAAGTGGGGAAAAAACAGAACTGGGTAAAAAGGTGAATAATATAAAAAACTTGGTAAAAAACGAATAATGTGTGGGACAAACTACTGTTTTGGACCGCACAGAAAAACGTAATGACGTTGAGATGGCGTCCGGCGGAGGGATACACGAGCACCATAGGGGAACTTTTTTCCTGGGGGATTTTTTAGGGACTTTCTGTGATGGACCACATGGTGGGAACGTGACTACTCATTTGATCTGGAGGACGAGACGGCGAAATATAATCTTGGGAGTCATTCTTTAGCTGGTTTAACGGAAAGTTCAGCAAGGCTTAATACGTGAGCCGTTATTGTGTGATACCAGAAAATAATTTTATACCAATGTAGAAACAGCCACAGAGAGCTATGAAAAAAGAACTCCTGAATTCCATAAAAATATCATGGACCAGATTAAAATGATAGAACTCGAGCCATGCGATGATGAGACTCCGATTGATTCAAAAGGAATCAAGTTTTACTCGGCTTTTAATCGTTTAAAGTATTACCATGTTGCCAATCCAGGATTACCTCCGTGTCTCGGGCATAATATATTTGAACGTTTGATAGCTTACGATGTTAAATTGTTAATTGATAGATTGATTCGAAAAAACAAATGGTTTTCTTACAATTTGCTTAATAACAGGATTCAATTATTCCAATATTCGATGGAAGATCAGAGAGATAAGCCGAATACTATTCAGCAACAATTGAAAACGATTACTGGTGGTGCTTCGCAGCTTTGGACATTTTTGAGATTATTACCATTACTTATCGAAGATAAAATTCAAGACAGTGATGACGATAATTGGAGAGATATACTTCTATTAACTGAAATTATCAAAATCATTATTGCACCAACAATACATACGTGTTGTCTTCTCTATCTTAAATCTTTGATCAGCGAATTCATTAGTTTGCGAGAGAAGATTCCTGTCCCACTCCGTCCAAAGCATCATTATTTGCAAGATTATCCGTATCTTATTTTAAAATTTGGGCCTTTGATGAGAGCTTGGACTGTCCGATTCGAAAGTAAGCATACATTTTTCAAGAGAGTTATTGCTATGACTAAAAATTTCATTAATGTGACCCAATCATTGAGTAACAAACACGAATTGTTTCAAAGTTATATTCGAATGGGTGGAGACCTCAAGTATAGTATAGATGCGAAAGTTACTGGTAGTTTTCTTAGAAATCATTACAACGATAAGATACGAAAAGTTGTAAACAGTATCGATATTCCTGAAAATTGTCGAGAATGTAGTTCATTGATACTCAAAGGGATATGTTACCGGAAAGGCGATGCGTTATTTACTTCATATGAAGCATACCAATATAATATCGAAGTAGGCAGAATCGTCACTCTCCTATACGATGATCCAAGAGACAATGTATTCGCAATTGTAGAGATTTTAGAGAACACATTCTTACCGTATCTTCGAGCATACCAACTAGGATCATTTCAGCGATATCGATGTGTAAATCTGAGATTTCTACCAAACAATGAAAACTTCATGTGAAAACTTCACAATACTGGATCCGCTATTTATGTGAAACCGAGTTATGGTTTGGTCCAGAGAGGACTGTCAATGCTTTTAGACTATTCGTGAATTTCTAAGTGGACTGAAGGAGGCCAATATGATAGTGTATATATGTAGGATTGGCAGCTTATGTTTGAAAAATTGATTTAAAATTGAAAAAATATTGGGATAAAAGTAACAATTTAACAGAAATGAAGAAAAAAAAGACAAATGTTGTATTCATGATTGTTTTCCCGTGTTTAGTGGTTCAACTTCAGAATATCACTATTCAAAGGAGGATCACACAAATGAACTGATCGATTCGCCATCATAGCATCGACTATTACTGAAGTTGCGGTGAAGGGAATCGAGAAACTGAACCTACCGGCAGCAAAATATCAGGTATTCTCCTAACATTTCACAATTAATTTTCTCAGAGATTAACATATTGTTTTACTTGTTTCCAGCTACTTGTAGAAAAAGATGGCACGGTAGTTGATGAAGATGATATCCTCCTTGCCATGGCAAAAACATCACGGGAAACTCTTGTACTCATGCTTTTGCGTGAAGAAATTGCGTACAAAAGCCAACTTGATCAGAGTGCAGTTAATCAAAGTTCGGAACGCGTACCACAAGGTAAAATCAATTTTTCACGGCTAGTATTTATCGATAATTAGAATACCTACAAATGGGACATTCCATGTCAACTCAGCCACACCGGATTTTTTTTGTCTGGGAAAAATCATTGAGTAGGTACATTTTGAACTACTACATATAGCCAGTGATCATGCAAAATTTCATTGGCCTGCCACTTTTTGTTTCTGAGATAATCATTACGAAACTTGACATTTTCAAAAAATCATTACTTCTGAATGGAGCATCCGATTTTGATAAATAAAAAAAGAATATTTTCGTTTTTTCTCGTACTTAAAGATAAAGAATATTTCAAAGCCGTCAAGAAGCTCCTAGACCGGTTTTTCGAGAATTTTTCGCATTTTCATTTTTTTTTTCACTCTGGGGCCACTCAATATTCGATCGAAATATTTTTTTTATGATAGAAGATGTCCTTATATGATATGAAAAAAAATACGCCATAGGGGAAGAGCGAAGCAATGCACTGGAAATTTTTTTTTTTCCGAAATTTTTGGGTTTTTCAGTTTTTAGGGAAGATCCATCGGTTTTTTTCAAAGAAATCAGTCCGTCAACTATTATTCTTTGTTCATATATGATGACAAAAGAGTACGTCATCATGTAAGAGAGAAAGAATGCTCCGAAAAAAATTTTTCTTCGAAATTTTTACGTTTGTCTGTCATTTAGGAGAGTTGCATTATTGTTATTGAAAAAGGGGTTTGCCAATAGACATTTTCTGTTCTGCTGGATAGAATAGACTATTGATACGACTATAAATCTTTTCTCAACAACACACTGTGCTTTCCACTAACGAAAAAGTATGGGAAAAAAACAATTTTTATTCTTCTATAACGACAACATTTTATATTTTCACATTTTTTAATTTTTATAATACGGAGAAATTCTCCACTCTCTTCGACGACAAGTTCCAACATGCACTGATGAATTATTTACATCACGATTACTATCTTCTGCGGGTTTTTTGTTTTGTTGTTGTTTGTTTTTGCTTTGGGAAAACCTCCTCGTAAGCCGAAGCCGAATATCGTTTAATTAACAATTGCTCTCCCAGTCTCGGAATAAAACAATGGTGTTTTTGAATGGCTGGAATAGCTTTGGGACTATCAAATCTCTCTCTCAACTTAGTTTTGATATTCTCGTGTTCTGCCTTGGTGAAAAAAAAAACATCAATTCCTTCAAAATTCTCTTTTGACCATCGAAACAAAGCATTTGGCGTGAGGATTGGTTCACCATGAACGATTTGCAAGCTCTTACGTCTCGCTTCTCTCTTCAAGACTATATAACTGTCATAAGTGTCATCATATATATATATATGTTTAAAGGCCAGTTTGATGACAGTAACGGATTTCTTAAGCATACGATAAATGGAGCTATGGTCACTTTGATGACAGTCATCGAAATGACCACTAGTGGGCGTTCGTCGTGTGGTATAGTGTTCGTCCTGCAACTTTGACCTCGACCTCGCGAACCCTCCAGTATGCCGATAACCTCAGTCCGAATATCTGACGCGAATATTCCCGAAAGTGGAGTTCTTATGTTTTACAATAAAACATGCGGTCAGGAGGGACCGCGGCGGATTTAAGTGCATCAGGAGGTAGAGCCAGGTATGAGCGTAATTTTCCATTAGAACATTGCGACCTTGCGTAACCCGACTAGGCAGCATACACCGTCTTTGCGCCAGTTGGAAATTGCGGAGTTACACCCGCAATTAACAACTTTTTGGGAGCCTTGAACAGCCACCTCCACGTGGTGCTCCCGGGTCATGCCAAGAGCTGTTCGGTTTTGAGGTTATAATT